>NC_088979.1:4388364-4688364 GCF_963932015.1 Anas acuta | reverse complement strand
CATCACCATGGGTTCTAAGGTGCTTTGGCATGAGTTAGACAAATGAACGGGAAGCATAAGGAACATCATAAACATCATCCTATGTCTGAGGACACTATTGTCTTTTTGTCTACACATCAGCCTGGTAAACAGAGAAAATGTACCTACTCCTTGAAATGGTAAACATTATAATAGACTTTCATAGACTGAAAGATTTCCGTCAACAGAATCCTGTGTGCATCTACTTGTTGCACGGGATACCATCTTAGAAGTTGATAAAAGCCCCAAATTAAAGAAACAGCAGCCTGGGGTCCTGATATGATACAAAATTAATCATAGAATCACAGAATCATAGAATATCCAGAGTTGGAAGGGATCCAGAAGGATCATCAAGTGCAACTCCTGGCACTGCACAGGTCTGCCCGAAAGTTTAGACCATGTGACTAAGTGCACAGTCCAATCACTTCTTAAATTCAGACAGGCTAACACCATTCCCACAGGTCCTATCACTGGTGTTTACAGAGAACAGGTCACCTGCCTCTCCACTCCCCCTCTCGAGGAAGTTGTAGACTGTGATGAGGTCCCCCCTCAACCACCTCTTCTCCAGGCTGAATAGGCCCAGTGCCCTCACCGCCCCTCAGTTGTCTTCCCCTCTAGGCCCTTCACCATCTTCATTGCCCTCCTCTGGACACTCTCCAACAGTTTTACATCCTTTTTGTACTGTGCTGCCCAGAACTGAACACAGTACTCGAGGTGAGGCCACACCAGTGCAGAGACAGTGGGACAATCACCTCCCTTGACTGACTAGCAATGCCGTGCTTGATGCATCCCAGGATACAGTTGGCCCTCCTGGCTGCCAGGGCACACTGCTGGCTCATATTCAACTTGCTGCCAACCACAACCCCCAGATCCCTCTCTGTGGAGCTGCTCTCCAGCGTCTCATCGCCCAGTCTGTCCGTAAAGTGAGAGTTGCCCCATCCCAGGTACAGGACCTGACACTTGCTTTTATTAAACTTCATGAGGTTGGTCAGCCTGGGGTACTGATATGATACAAAACTAAGCTTTCTATGAACACCTCAAGAGGTAATCTTCTCAAGGAATAGTCAGTAGGAGGTTTTCTTCAGGCAATCACAAGCCAGTGTATCAATACCAAAAAAGAAAACAAGGGTTTTTTTTGGCCTTGTTTTACAGGAACAGAGATGGAAAGGTTGGAGACATAGGCTATGTTATGGTAAAGATCCTAGGAGTGTAGGAGAAAATGGCAATCAGGAGCAAAAGTAGCCTAAATTTTCGTAAGCCTAATAAATAAATAAAATTATTCCATACAGACCCAAGAAAATGGAACCCAGAAGATCCCATTGCAAAGTACAAGAATTAAGTCTAGTTCTGCAAGTGGTGTACCTGACAAAGTAACACCTACCCATAAGATGCAAGTTAGCTAGCACTACATAGAATCATAGAATCATAGAATATCCTGAGTTGGAAGGGACCCTTAAGGATCATCAAGTCCAACTCTTGACACCGCACAGGTCTACCCAAGTTCAGACCATGTGACTAAGTGCACAGTCCAATCTCTTCTTACATGGTTCAATGTGAGCTGTAGATCATATTATACATGTACTGAGGATGCGTCAGTGCACAGCCTCTTCTCAGTATGCCAGTAGGGCAGCAGGTTAGAAACAGCTGGAGATCTGCACTAGTGTCGTTCACTGTGCATTGAGGTAGAAACAGAGTTAAGACTTAGAAACTCTGTTTTTAACTGATTTGTATTCTTTAATGAAAAGCTGGGGGAAGGAGAATTAAAAATAAATAAATAAATAAATGTTTCTTTCAAATAAAACACCAAATGAACAAGACCCATTGATTTGATCAGAGCTTGTGTCAGAGTGATTCCAGCAAACACCTCCCTATTTCGCTGTCTCATGAAGTCAATTTTCTACTGACTGGGGGTAACTGGGTTGGCATGCTGGGACCAGAAACAAATTACCACCCCCTGGCAGCTCAGTTGTCTGTGGCAAAGCATGGTGGATTCTCACTTCCTCCTTACACACAGGCTTTCAGCTCTTGGGCAGAAAGCCTAGGGAAACTCACGAGCTAACACCTTCCATTTCTCAAGCAATGTGTAAAGATAACTATTAGTGCAGCAACTATCGAAGCAGATGATACTGTGTTCCTAAAACAAGCAAGGAAGAAAAGTGGATCAAGGAACAGAGTAACAAAATCTCCCCACACTGCTTGTTCTACCTGTTGTATCCTTTGTTCAATCTCTCTTTAACTACATTTCAAAGCAGGAGTTGAGTGTTTTTGTACAGCATCTCGTCTACCGGGGCAGTGCTAAGACACAACAATTAACAAGAGAGATCACAGCAGATCTTCCAACATTGCATCGAGCTAGGATCAGTCAGATATGGTCCAATTCATGGCCACACATAGCTTGCTTTGAACCAAACAAGATCATTTTTTCTTCTTAGGTCACAGAGATTATATTTCCCAAAATCTCTGATTCTTTTTCTAGCTTAATATCTTGACTTTTGGACAGCTTGATCATGCATGGTCCATCACCATTTTAATTAGCTCCATTCACTGCCATAAAGAGTTGCAGTACATTTTGGACCCAATGGATAACTAAGCATATTCATCTACCACATTTATTTTAGGAGAGCCATCTTTTTGTTTTTAAGGATTGTGTGATTAGGAAGAAATACTGTTTGAACCAGTAAGGTATAGAAAAGTCTCTAGACCACAGTCCTCAGGACAGTAAATCAAACCCACAAACCACAAGGAATCTGATATATTCCCTTGATCCAAAACAATAGATTGAGAATTGATGCTTTCATATTGCCCTTGGAGCAACTACTTTCCTGGGATTTTGCTGAAAAAGTTACAAAGATAGTAGGAAAACTGTAAACTACATTTCTCAATGTCATCCTGTGACATTCAATTGCTCACATTTGTAGTTTGCTCATCTATTACAAGTCCTCCTCACCCTTGTAGGAAAAGGAAAGATCACATACAAAATGTGTAAATAAAAAAAAAAAAAAAAAAAAGAAAAGAATACATATTATATTGCTATTGGAAGCCTAGATGTCTCCCACTGTGACTGAATCAGTTTCTTTCCCCATTGACACATGCACAACAAGAAATGTTTTTAGGGTGGGTAATTCGGTTGGTTCTCCTAAAAGAGAGTTCAGAGAAAACTTCATGTTCTTACAGAAGCAGACGAGTTAACTCTTATGCAAACAGAAAGATTATTACTGCTGGATCCTTTGTATCTGATCCTTTCCCTTCCTTCTCCCACCACTGATCAACCTCAACTTCTTCAGTATGAGCTCTTCATTTTGTGCAATGTCTGAGATTAGACTCAGCTTTAGTCAGGCCACGTCTTTTAATGAAGTGCATGGTGTGATTTTGCGAAGTGCTTTATCAATTGAAATGCACTTGAATATATGAGATGTTCAGATATTATCCAAATGCTCTAGAGTTCACAGAGCATGATAATTACCATGAAATACAAGAAGGATCTGACAGTTCACATCTGACATTCAGCTTAGAATATCTTAAAGGATGTCCAGCTTTCAAAAAACAATACAGCATCCACTCAGGCTCTCAAATTTAGAGCCTTGCAAGTGTGTCAAGTTGGACACTCAAAATAACATTTTTTTTTCACTGTCTTGGCCAGTGTTTTACATTCTGTATCCAGTTTACTGCAGCTGCAGTAAAAGAGGTCTAATATGTTGGCTTGTCTGAATAGGGCTTGGTTATATAAAGCCATGGATATTGTGCTAGCAAAAGGTTTCTTGATTGCATGAAGAATAGAGTGGCCAAAGAACAGAATGTTTAAATAATAGGTACCAAGAAATGACTCAAGTGCAATGATGAATATACTAGAGCTTTTATGTGTGAGGAGGGAGTAATGTTGAGCCTGTTCTGTTTTAAAAGCTGTGATATCACAGCTAAAGTATTTAGACCAGAATGAAAAATGTTTTGAAAAAGCTTCATAATAGATTTGTGTTGCTGGACCAGTCAGTAATGAGAGGAGATAGCTTTAGATTGTGCTAATTCCACTTTTAAAAGCTGCAGAAATTTGTCATTGATCTTAGTGGAATGGAATATGACTGCACGAAAGAACTGCTTTTGAGGAGGTAATGTTTTACAGGAGCACTGAACAAAGAAGACATCTGTTATAAGGGTTTTAAGTCAGTTTTTATTGTCTAGGAATAGCCAAGAATCTTTGTGCTTAAGAAAAGGCTCTTCACTGACTAAGCTTTCCTCCTTCCTCTTTGACTGTTCATCTCTGTACGAAGAGTCAGAACAAGACTCAGGAAATATCAAAGTCACATTTGAAATCCCAGATTCAAAGTTTGTGGTGGGATGAGATAGTTCATAAGCCTTTTTCTGGTTCTGTGCACAGGAAAAAGCTTTTGCCCTTCTTGCAGAAGAAGGAATTTGGTCTGCTCCTGGCACACACACACACAATACCCACCCCACCCCTTACAACCCCCAAAAAAGTCAATAAGTCACAAGTTTAGCAAACTTAGAAAACTTTTGTGATAATTTAAATAACAAATATCTAATAGATTGTATCTGTACTTTGTGTATGACCTAGTTTTCTAGTTTTCAGCCTAGAGCTTCACAAAGGTGTAGTCTACTGGCATGTTGTCTCTGTGTTTCAGTTAAGACCTGGATAAGTCTCAGTATATGCTCATATTTCAAACATAGACATTTCCCTTGCAAACATCTAGGGTGGGACTCGTCTTCAGCCTAGCACAAATCCATTTGTATGTCTGCTGGTGGGTATCTATGTATACACTAGAGGTTTGATTCAACTCCGTATGTAAAGATCTCAGAGCCTCTGTGAATGTCTCGTTGGGTTTACACTTGAAGATCAGATTGTCTGAAATCACACAGAGCTTATTTCAGACAGAATGTTGTGGCCCTGTCTAGTACACGTAGTTGGGATACCGTCACGGAATAACTGCTCTTCAGTTAACTCTGGTTATCACATGCTAATGCCTAAAAGCATAAAGCCAGAGACCATAGATTCATAAGTAAGAGGAACATGGTAGGTATCATCTTAGCCTTTTAGAAAAAAGAAGCACAAGGTTTTTCTTTATCTTTTAGAGATAGCCACATGACTGCTACCCAATTAAAATAGATGTGCTTGCGTTACTTCAGTGAATTGGAAATCTTCTGACAACTTGTAAAGCAGCAGATGAATGTGATTTTGGTTAGAGAAGGAAACGGGCATGTTCAAGGGTAGATGTACATGACAGGAGCCATGGTTTCACTTTGCAAATGCTTTCATCTCAGTATAAGCTTAAAATATTCCTCATGCACACACTAAAGCATGTCATCCCTTCAACTGTGCCAGAACCACTATGGAGCTGCAGGAAGTGGGAACCTGACCATGCTTCTCACTTAGAGGGCAAAAAAATGATTTGCATGGTCTGTTTTCTACAAACTGCAAAAGCTGCATCAGCTACCCATTTCAGTTATAAACACTGCTGGTACTGTACTGGGTAAAAATGCTGTACCATGGTACAGAAACACAGAGGTGTAATAGAGCTGGGATGCTGGGATGGATCAGGTGCCTGTCATTTTTTTTCACGAAGCATTTTACAGGATCAGGCTGTGACTTAATGCTGAAGGTACATGAGATGTTGTCATCAGGGCCACAGATAGGTTAAGACACTTCTTACCTTCACATCCTTACTCCTTCCTTTTCTTCTTATCATCACTATTTATCCAATACCCATCCCAATTCTTCTGTTGATGCAACGTCATCATAGGAACAATGTAAACATCATTCTTCACATGGCCCAGGTTGAATGCAAGCCTCCTTTACTCAGAATGGTTTACTGAGAAAGTTTAGAGCCAAGTTCTGTGATTATAAGAATGGTCACATGGGATCAAACCATCTGTCCCTTTAGTCCTATATTTTGTCTCTGGGAGGAGACAGTAGGCAACAGCTCAGGAACCTCCTGCTAAAACAAAAATAGTGTTCATTTCCCACAGTAGTTCTGTCAGCACAGCTGTGGAAATGGTAAAACACAGTTTACAGGTGGAAACAGGACCTTGCAGAAAGAGGAGGGCAAGAACGTTAAACCATGTGCTACTTCTTTAGCTATTTGGTAGTTTTGGACTTAACTCTAGGAAAACAGTTGTATAAACTAATATTTATTCCACATTATTTTCCTGTTCGTAAAAATATTTTGTTTGTAATTATCAGGGATTATGAAAATTAAAGTCCACGTGACCAGTGTATCAGAGACCATTATAGATGGAAATTACATTATTCTTTCAGAAACTACAGATGCTTTGATTTAAAATCACTAGCATATTTTCATCAGTCTGGACTTTGAACCCATCATGTTTCTGATGCTTGAACGCAGAGCAGAAACCACTGAAGAACAGATACAGGAAGAGTAAGGCATACAATTTTGAAGGTAACTTCTCAAGGTCATGGGTCAAAGAATATGCTATAGTGATGTGAATGTTATTAAATCTTTTGTACTGCAAGCAGTCTTCTAAATATGTACATATGCATGCACAGGCTGGCTGCAACCTGAGTATATTATCATTCATTACCCGCCCATTGGGGACCATTGGGATAGTCTCAGAGAAAGAGAAGAACAAGAATTGTAATAAGACTTCATGACTACAATGCTAGGAGAACAGTATAAGCCTTGCTGAAAGAGAAAATAACAATTAGCTCTTCAATCTCTGGGGAGCCAGGGAAGAAACCGATGGAACGTCAGAGAAATACTTCCTGAAGAGAGAAAATTGTTCAAAACCTTAAGGAAATATGCAAGAATGAGACATTCACGTTGTTACTTCCATTTTTAGAAACTAGGGGAAAAGGTTGCATTCAGATCCTGGTATAAGCATTTTGGTAATTTAAGCTGTTAACTCTGCTTTCTTAAAAGTGACACTATTCAAGGTCAAAGTTTTGACTTTTTGATTGTGTCTCTGCATCATTCCATTTGTTTCCTTTATGAGAAAACAAGCACATAGAAGAAAAAAAATAAGTTAGGAAATACTTTTTCAACCTTCAAAACTGAAAGCAATTTTGGATTTTGTTTCATTTGAAAAGTCAATGAGTCCATGAAAAAGAAATATTTCAAAAATGATTTGTTAAAACCACAGAACACTTTTAGCCAACCTCTAGCAAATACCAGCTACTGAGAAAGGTAAAATGTTGTAAACATTGTTCTGAGGGTTAATACCTAGAGTGAGTTTCCAATTCTGTTATTGCATGGAGCTGCATGTAAAAATTAACCCTGCCTTTCTTTATGCAACAATAAGAGCGTATTCCCTATATTGCAAGGAGTAGTCCAGAGAGAAAGGGGTCTTGCTGTCACTCCAAAGCAAGATTTCAGAGCATGATATCTTCAACTTATTTCATTGTGAAGTGAATAGATTTGTGGGACTGGACACTACTGCCATGTACAATTAAAAAGGAAGGCATTTAAACTACAAAACAAAACAAAACAAAACAAAAATCCCATGAAAGTAAATAATAAAAATCACTGAAAAATGCATTGTTAGGAACAAACATGAATATAGATAAGCAGACATCACTGACTGTCACTTCAAAATAAATCATGTTAAAAATGTTATCTTTTTCTTCTGGTGATTGATACTGAACACCAGAGTAACAAGGCTCTCTTGCTTTGCTTGCCATGAATAATGCAACTAATATATTTCCTAAGTGCACAGAAATATGAATTTGTTCAATAAATAGCATAAGCACCAGTGAGTGACAAATTAAGAGTTAAGCTTCTGAAATGTAAAGCAGCACAGGGACAGCACCTGTTACTAAACTAGCTAACATTTTCTTTCATAGCTCTTCATTATCACGTGTTTGAAACATTGCTGTTTTCACTTGCTTTTTCCTGTGCTTGGCATTTGCCTTAAGTGCTTATAGATGTAGATTTGAACAGATTGGTAGCAGCAAGAGGATGATACGGTCTGCACTTGGTGTTTTCTTCCATGCTAAAGCTTTTTTATGAGCAGACATGAATTCTGAAATGAAACTTTTTGAGCCTAACTTCAGTATAATTTTGCCAGCATGCTGACCAATACTTTATGTAGCATGTTTTTTATTAGATTTGAAAAATTAAAACCATGATAGGGGAGGAGATAAGGAGAAGGGAAAAGACAGGAGAATGAAAAATGATCTAGTTTAATTCATTTACCTGAATTTAGTTAAAAAAAAAAAAAAAAAAAAAAAAAAAGAGAGAGAGAGAGAGAGATTTACTTATCATATAAATGAAAAATGGCCTATTTTATTTACCTGATGCTCTCCTCCATTAAAAATCACAATAGGATAGCTGAGTTAATGCAGTTATCTCCTGCTGTAAATAGAAGGAAATGTTCTGCTGTTCTAATCTTGCTGTGTTGGCCAATGTTGACTCTTTAGCTGCTGAGTGCAGTGCACGTTGTTTGATAGAAACCAATATCTCTTAAGTACTTAGCTCTGTGTGTCAAGATTCAGAATAGAATTGATTTCTTTATAGCTCTGTTATAAAATCCTGCAAATAAGGTGTTGGGATTTTTTTATTATTATTTTTTTTTTTGGAAGAAATGTTGACAGGTCCTTAACTAGACAGTGCTATTGAATGCCAATATAATTAGCTGGGCAAATCATACGAAGTATGCAGACTGTCATTCATTTCTGGCACTACATATATTATCAGGCCTTACTAATTTTGTACCTGTCTCTTCTGTCTTCACAGCTGGAGACTAATATTGTAGATATTTTGACTTCCACAGCTGATAAGTCCAATTGGCATGAGTGGGTATGAAGTTGATTCAGACAAAAGCCACATTACTGTAGAAAATGCTACTTCTGCTTTTCCTTTTTGTAAAGATTTTTTTTTTTTTTTTTTGTAAAGAATGTTTAAAAATATTTTTATTGACAGTATTTTCAGACTCCTGTTATTTATTTTTTTTTTTGGTAGGAATTAGCACTATAAAGTTTGTAGGTTATTAATATCCACTTGTTTATTTCTTGATGTTTGTTCTCCTTTTGGATGACAGAAGCAAAATAATAAAGCAGTACCTGTATGGCTAACCAAATTCTCTTCCAGATTCAAGGAAATTCAAGTGGAAGACATTTAATGATTTAAGTATTAATTGTGGGTAATTAACTTGTAGAAAACAGACAAATCTCAAAATAACTGATGTGACATCATGCAAAACACAGAGGTCACTCATATTACACCCAAGGAAATAAAGAGACTAACTAAAAGGAAGGAAAGAGACTTGGTGTCTCTGAATTATTTTGATTTCCTAATTCAATAATTCTGTACTCTAAGTATGATTGGAACAAAACACAGAATAAGAAATGTTCCTAAGACAGTTTTTCATTATCATAAAAGTGATTTTTTTTTCCACATCCTTCCTGCAGTTGACAAAAGGTTTAGGAAACCAACACATGGTAAAATAAATAAATAAATAATAATTTTTAAAAGTCATAAAACATCCAGTTGACGAGGATATACAGATGCAGGGGAGAAGATTTATCCTGGTTAACAAAACAGGTGACTGCATAATCAATATTCAGCCTTTTCAAGCCTGCAACCTTCTTTGTCCAGTTTCCTTACCAGACAAGCTTTTGAATTTGTCTTGCTTGCTGTAGTTAACTTTGTTTGCCTATTAGGGTTCTAAAAGCATAGAATACAATTTTGGTTTCTGTGTGTGTGTTCTTGCATTCCGTAAACGCAGGTTGTGCAAAGCTTTGCTTACACAGTGTAACTACATTTTATATATGTGCTACATCTAATCACTTTGCAAAGCCAAACAATTTTCAGCTATTTTAACAATTGTGTTCTATTAACCCCTCTGGAAATGCACTATGAACACTAACAAGAGAATGTTAACTTTCTAAGAAAATGTTAAACTACCCCACAGATATATATTTTTTAATTATTATTATTTTTTATGTATGCAAACTTTATTCCTTTGACCAACTTAAAATAGAACAGGAAGGATTTCACTCCTTAAAATTTTTTATTTTATTTTTTGTAACAGGGATTATTCCATCTTTTTTTGTTTGTTTGTTTGTTTTAAAATATTGTCTTTCTTTTTTTTTTTTTTTTTTTTGTCTTAATCTCTTCTAGAGATTTCTACTCATTTTAGCCCTTTTTATCCCCTTTTATAGTCCATTTTTTAGGATTTTATTTTTTATGACAGAATGAGCTGTATAGACAACTAGCTCATTGCTCATTGCTCAAATTTTCTTCTTTTGAGATGTTGCTCAGTAGGGTACCACTTTCCAGATTCTGTCTATTTGTCTATTTCTTAAATTTCTCATTGTTCTTCAAGAAGCTCCACATTAGTAAGGTTCACCAAGCACTTCCCATTCTTCTCCTCTCTGCATGGTTGATCACATCTGAATTTGCATCATCAGTCAGATTACATTGTCTTTCTCTTATCCATCACAGGAGTGTGGCACAGAATTGCAGGATTAATGAATCCTGATTAACTTTGTCTTCACTGATTTGGAAATGCCTAATAATGGGGCTCTTTTTTTTATTATTTTTGGTCTCTGTATATGGTTAGTACAATTGAGTAGAAGACAGTCACTTTAATTTTATGAGCATTTATAGATGCAAAGTTTTGAATAAAACACCAAAGTTAATCATATTATGTTCATTATATTTTACATTGAAATGTCTCTACAGTGTCCTCTGTAATTTTTTCCATATATCTAGATATTTACTTTTGTTTTAATCAAACTCGTCATGCTTTAAAACTTTTGACCGAATATGCCTCATATGGGTTAGGGAAAACTTTTTTTTTTTTTTTTTATCCAGAAAAACATTGCTTGAATCAGCAGAAGTGGATATTAAATAAACTAGACATTTAATAACAGGGGTGTTTATGAGGTGGAGAAAAGGTGTGTGTCGAAGATTCACTCTAAGAACAATTCATCTGAGCAGATCTAAACTATTCCCATGTTGAAGCTGACAGACTACCTCTGAATTTAATACAGACAATACCTATCCTCCCATTAAGATCTTAGCTGTCTGTAGCCTTCTGAATCCAGTAGAGATATACTTTGAGTGCTTAATGAATGGAGAAGGGACTACTGTAGGGTCTATTAGTGCTCAGAGTGTATTTCCCTTCTTCATGCCCCAAGGTGACTTGTAATTTAGAAAAAATGGTATATTTTTAGAAAAAATAAAGTATTAAATATCATATTTGCTATAGAAAGTGTCTCTAATCTGCAAAAAGAATAGGTAGAAGCCAGACTGTATAGTCTCAGTAACATGTATATTAAATTAGTTGTGAGCTTGTGAAGATCAGAAAACTTGCTTCAATTTAACTAAATCAATTTGAAACTGAGCTCATGCAGTAGTGTAGACCAGATGCATTTAGGAACATTTTAACCCTTGTTTGAAATGCTTTGGCAAAGGTAAGCAAAAGCCACAACTAAGCAAAACAGATGCTAATCATTGTTAAATCCGTTGAAGTGCATCTGCATTAGGAGCTTGCACAGCTTAGCAAGAACATTTTAAAAGAACTGACTCCTGCTGTAAAAATGCGTCAATCAGCCTTAATAAATAAATAAATAAATAAATAAAAATAAAAGGCTAGAGTTGTGACACTGGAAAACCATTGCTGTTCACCCTGTTGTTCTGTTATCCCTTCCTCTGTGCTGTCTGTTCAGAGACTTGTTTCACGTGCTTTGTTGCTAGAAGGAATTGTTAGATTACACAGGCTGGGGACTTGCAGCTCTGCAACTGCATTACCAGAGTTTAACAATTTACCCCTGCCTGTAAGCCATAGTAACAATTGTGGGGCACACTCTTGGCCCACCCTAAAAGTGATGTAATTCTCTGAAGCCTAACCTCCACTGAAAGGAGGTTTAAGCCAAGTTACATTGCCTTGCAACTGGAACAAACTAGAAGCATGCACACAGGCAATTACCGTCCAAAAATATGTCTCTTAGAAACACATGGAAACCTATTTGGCTCCCATAACACATTAGTGTGCTGAAGCCTATACTGGGCTTACGTGGCTAGGTTTTGGTATTGGTGGGCTGCAGCAGCTGCCCTGTGTCAAATCAGAGCCAACTCCAGAAGGCTCCAAAAGGGACCCACGGCTGGCCAGATCTGAGCCATGAGCAGTGCTGAGTGGGCCTCTGGGAGAGCAGAGGTAAGAAAGGGGGAAAATAAATCCTGCTGTGCTGCAGCAGCTGGGAGAGAGGGGTGAGAAGTGAGAGAGAAGCAGCCCTGCAGCCCCCAAGGTGAGTGCAGCAGGAGGGCAGGAGGTGCTCCAGGAATGAAGCACAAGATCCCCTGCAGCCCGTGGAGGAGCCCCTGGTGGAGCAGGTGGATGTGGCCTGGAGGAGGCCCATGGAGAGCCCTCGCAGGAGCAGGCCCTTGGCCGGAGCTGCAGCCCGTGGAGAGGAGCCCACGCGTGACCGTGAAGGAGAGGCGGCGACAAAGTGTCAGGGACTGACCGCAGCCCCCATTCTCTGTTCCCCTGCACCGCTTGGGGGGAGGAGGTGAGAGGGGGTGGATGGGGTGGGGAAGGTGTTTTAGTTTGCTTTTAGTTTCTCACTGCTCTAGTCTGCTAGTGATAGGCAATAAATTATATTAATCTCCCTGTGCTGAGTGTGTTTTGCCTATGACGGTAATTGTTGAGTGATGTCCCTGTCTTTATCTCAACCCACGAGCCTTTTTCGTCATATTTTCTCCCCTTCTTCTTTTGAGGTGGGAGAGTGAAAGAGCAGAGTAGTGAAGCTTTGCTGGCTGTCAGTGTAAGACCACCATAAAGCCAGAAGTCCTGCCTCCTTTATAGAATAACCCATAAAATTTCAGCTAGCTGCTCTTGCACTCAGCCCCCTGTAATCTGCTTGGGGCAGGAAGAACAGTCTCTGGTGCAGTGCTGAGCTCAGTGTCACTGCGCTCCACACTAATGAATTAGCTAATGAGCTAATTCAGGGCATCCTGATACAAACCAGACAACGTCTGCAAGTTATGGGGGAGTTTTTGTCTGGTTTCTCAGGAAAGGGCCAGCTATAGTCACACGGTGTGTCAGTTCCTCCATCCTTCAGTCCATTTTCTAGTGGCCTCTGAACCCACTGGTTTAACTAAGCAATGTCTGGCACAGAGATGAAGTATAAACCTTAATGTTTTTTTTATAAGGCACATGCAAATAAACAGCTATGTAATGGAGTGATGCCTTAAAAATACCCCTGCTGAGAGGAAAGCTGTGCCTTTAGGTCAAACCTGTATTAGAAACTAGAAAATTCACTTGGGAGAATAAGTTACAAATGATTTGATGGGAAAAGACTTAGCAGAATTTGCATCTTATTACTTCTCAGTGAATAAATGGAATACTATCTCATGCTTGAGATGGCACAAAAGAATGTGTGAAACTTTTGCAATAGGCAGATGTTCATAGTGTCTTTCGTCCATTTAGATGGTTTAATAACTAAAATGTTGGGATGTATCATGCTGTGGTTTGGTGTGATTTGCTGGATGTCCCTGACCTGTCCTAGGTGTCACAGTAGCATCAACAGCAGGGAGTGCACAAGTAAAACTTGGACTACTTTGTACATGAAGGTGTAAGTGTGAAATGCGTGCATCACTAGAAACATAGCCTGGATTCATGAGGTCGGACAGAATTTATAGATTTTCTGGAAAAATTTTGTGTTATCATGGACACTATTTAACATGACATGAAGCCCTATTTCATCACAGCCATGCATATGCCTGACTGCTAAAGCCAGATGTATTCTTGCATCTGTTCTCCACTTGGAGTGCCCTGTTCTGCTCTGACTTTGCAAGGCTCCATTTCCAGGGTTTTGCCCCTTAATGTATTTGTTCTTCACTACAGATGCTGGAAACATTCCCTAATAAAACAACCAGCTTCCACAATTACAGGATGCTCCATGAAATATGAGCAGGCATTACAGGTTTTGGCTGGATTGTATTCTAAACATTTCTGTATATACAAAGTCCTCAGAGGAACTTTAATTTTTCACTTGATTAAATATTTACTCTTTTACTGATATATGTATTCATTTCAAGATGTTGATGCATTGGAATTTCTGCATCCCATCTTTTAGATTGAACAAGTGGAACATTGTTATTTATATTGTTTAATATTTTAATACAACTCTCCCCTCAAGCATGAACTGGAACTACAAACGACTCAGTGACTCCGAGGTCACCAAATGTGACCTTTCAGATGGGTATGATGACCCTACCAAAGAAGGGGTGAGAGGTGCTTGTTCCTTACCTTTTTGTTTGTGTTGCTTTCAGATGCAGGATTATAAATATGGCTGCTTGGAATGGAGGCGAATGGCTTTGAGAACTCATTGTACAGATAGGAGCAGAAGGTCAGGTGGAAACTGCTGCTAGGGAGCCTTCAAAATTCAAGTTACTTTAAGTAGTTGGTTCTTATTGTATGTATTAACCTCAAGGGGCAATTGTTGCAGAACCCAACTGAAATCAGTAGCATATAATAGGAGAAACATGTTTAACAAACAGTATGTATCTGAGAAATCAAAGTGTTTCCTGTATGACCTTCAGGCATCCTCTGTGTGAGTGGCTAGGAGATAAAAAGTGCCCACAGAGGTGTATTAGCATAGACTGCATCCAAGTCAGTAGAGAAAAGGGGAAAAAAATAAAATAAATTAAAAATCCTCCATTGCCTGTGTCTCCAAAATACACCAAGTGTCCAATTGTAAAAGGAAGGGAAGGAGACAGCCTTGTGTAATTGGTGATTTTGAAATGTTGCCATTTAAAGTCTGCTTAGGCGTCTTGTCAAATGCTGAGAAAAATCCACCAGGCTTTGTTAGAATGAAAAAACCCTTGTACACTGGATGGTGTTGAGTTTTGCATGTCACATCTGCTTCTAGTACTCTGGTAGCAATTTCTAGATTGATTTAGAGAGGTCCTTTTTGTAATAAATTGTTTCATTCCGTATTCACAGCAGGGGGGCCAGCAGCTACTGGCTTTCACAGCATGAAGGACAAAACCCTGCATTTAGATGGTGATGTTAGCAGATGTAAGGTTTTGAGTTTTCTCGAGGTTTGCTGCCAGTCTGGGTCTTGTCTTCCAGAATCTTATTACTGCTCCCTTTCCTCCTCTCACTGATAGTCTTACTGGTATATAAAAGTTCGTCAAGTGAGCTGATGTCGCGTTAAAGGGGTGTAGCTGATTAACCGTCACGGGCCCGTTTGAATTCAGAGTACTGAACCAGTCGGACATTCACCAAAACTGGGGGTCCGTTCGGACATTCACCAAAAACGTAATAACCGCCTGGGGGTCCACTCAGACATTCACCAAAAACGTATTAACCACCTGGGGGTCCGTTCAGACATTCACCAACAATGCATTAACCGTCTGGGGGTCTGGTTAGATTCAGAACACTGAATTATCACGGATAATCACCCTCACCCAAGTCGCATTAATGAAAGCTATCACAATGCAATCAAGTATGGTTTATTACAGCAACAGATAATCAGGTTCTTTTGGATTGCCGGCGATAGTGACTGTCTGCAAAAGCAAGTTAGTATGTATGAAATACACAGGCGTTATAGGTGTTATAGATGTGACAGGTGTTATAGGTGTTGCAGATGTTATAGGTGTTATAGGTGTTACAGGTGTTATAGGTGTTATGGGTGCACAGCCTAGAAATAAACGCGTTGAAAGGATCAAAGACTCTATATAGAGATTTATAAGCAAATATTCAGATCTCACCCAAAGGCGTCCCAATGGGGGGGGAAGAGAGGCTCAGCCCGTCGACTGATCCCAAGAGTCAGGAGGTCCTAAGGATGCTGTATGTCCTCGGGATGGTATCTCCCCTGACGATGGTATCTTCCCTAACATCCCCTCTCTCTTGGGGCAATTTATATTATTTTCTATCTTTTAGGTGGAGCTTGAGTGGCTCTAGTCAAGCATATCTTAGTTATGATTGGTGTAAAGTTTTCCCGTCTCCGTTTAAAGTAATAGGCTCCGAGAAATTCAGAGCGCATGCTCAGTGAGGGGTGGTCGCACCTTGGAGGCGGGTAGCTTTTGGGATGGAGGTGTGTTTTGGTATTATAATGATATTATAATGAGCAAAAAGAACACTAGGGTACAGCATTTGTCAAAACATGACAGGTCTTTGGCTTAGGGTGGCAAAAAGTGCTGCTTTGTGCACAAGAACAATTGAGGTCCCACCTGATCACAGAGCCTAGCCGTGGTGTCTCCACTCCACTCCACGCTCCGTGGTGTTCCTTAGAGCTAGCACACCAAGTTTCCCCAGCGCGATAGCATCTAAGGTTGGGAGCCTAGGGAACGCTCAGATAATGCAGTTATGCCCTACCCTGAAAGCCTCTTCAAAGCTGTACCTTTTCCTTAAAAACGTGAATGTTAGTTTTATCTTCCTAGTTACTTCAGGCATTTACACCACATAATCCACCCCGTGACTATAGTCACTCAAGCTTCACGACAGTTGAAATATGTCGGGGATGTCACATACATTCTCGGATTGAGGTTTATCGAGTGTATGTACATTGTGTAGGGATGCTAAACGTTTCATCATAAACCAGAGTTTAACATACAAACTAATTGTCAGTATAAAACATAATACAGTGAGTATTAGCAGAACAATAACAGGGTGAAGCATCTTGTTGAAGATTCCCTTGGCAGCTGGCGACCATCCAAACAAAGTGTCCCACCATCGGTGTCTCTCATCTCTCTGCACTCTTTCCATCACTCGATGTATTTCTTGTGCATCATGGTGGACAGTAATCAGAGTCTTTTGTCCATTTTCTCGGACTTGTGTCATCAGCTGCTTCAGGTCCTCATGTACCAGCGATTTCTTCACCAAGGTGAGGTTCATTCCAATAGGAGTAGGCAGCAGTTCATGAAGCAGAATATAATTAGATGCAATAAGTTGATAAGAAGTGACAGGAGCTGAGTATTTAAAATCACATCCTAGAATTTTGGTAAAATTGCAAACACAAACATTAGAGTGATTACTGGTATCTACCACGGTATCATCTACGACTATAGAATCACAATGAGTTCTCATACAAACGCAACCTTTCCCAATATATACAAGTACAGTTTTAAGGGTTTCATTAGGATGTATCTCAAAGTGGCAAATATTTTGCTCAGTGTCAAGACAAATGTCTTGAGATTCCAGCGTGTTACTTTCACAGATGAAACCTTTTTGTTCACGCACAATGCATGCATTTACATCAATTGTTTGCCACTTTCCTCCCTTTTGATGGGCCCATACTTTATGCTCTTTAGGATAAAGTATAGTTCCATTATGGTTGAGTCCTAATGCAATGATTGGATATACATTGTATACGGTGGCATTACTTATAGTAAGTATAAAGGCAACAATTTTATCATTTTCTGCATAATGGGTAAAGTTGACTAATTGCCACCAAGCTTGAAATTCTTTTTCAAATTCTGAAGCATTATCCCAAATCAATTTTCAAATTTCAGTGGGCAAAGTTCCTCCTTCTCCCTCTCTAATAATAGCTGCTGCTACAGATTGTATCCATAACTGCGCTTGGATACAGCTCAAGGCAAGGGAGGTATTGCCTTGGGCTTTTCCAAGGGCATTTACAATTAATTGATGATCATTTTCCTCAATTTGTTCCCAATGGGGTAAAATATCTGATAGAAGCCATTGATTTGCTCCTAAAGCCAATAAGGATGATTTTATTGGTTGTTCCAATTTCCTTAGGTCATCTGTAGTAGCAGTTACTCTACTCATTAAAACATATATAAATAGCATCAATGCTATTTAATATACCTAATCCTGTTCCCAATAACCTAGTTGCATCCTGTGGCCCTTTTTTAGGGACCAACTAGGGTTAAAGACAATTTGTTGTTGTCCCACATTTTTAATTATGTAAGGACCTGTGTTGAAGATGGAAGGAGTTAGACCAATGGGAGGCTGAGTCGGTTCGTTTTCAAATATCTGCAGGGGCAGAGGCTTCTTATCCTTTGACCATGAATTCAAATAGTAATTCTGTGCCTCTGTAACCTTAGAGACAGTACAAAATTATAGGTTTGGTGAAAGTAAACTGTCTTATTTTCAGTTGGCCGATTATAAGTGGATCGGTTAGTTATTCGGCAACCAATTTGTATTGTTTGTCCAGACATGGCTTAAAGTTCAGCCATTCTTAGAGAATCATTCCAACTCCATTCATCTTTTGAAAATATTTTGTTTCCATGTAGAGATTTAGGTCCTTTTTGTTTTGAGATGTTCCAGTGATTGTGCTATACTGTGACAATACATGACTAAATGCCATGGTGAAACACCTCAGCTCCATGCACAGCCACAGTAGCTAAGTTTCCTTTAAGGTCTGCAATTGCATCAAGGTCAGGGTAAAGCATAGCATCATTAATCCAAACTGTTGATTCGTCATCTTCCAGCTGTCCACATACAGTTCGCTCAGGGTTCCTGTGAACACAAAAGAAAATAAAATATGCTCGGTTGTATTCAACCGGCAGGGTTAGAAAGAGGGTGAAATAGCAATCTTTGATTTCCCATGCGTAGAAATATTTGGAAGTAGTTAGCACTATTGCTACTGTTAGAAACACGGAGGGCTTTCACTATCTCTGCCATGTTTGGAACTGCGGCAGTCAAAGGTGTAGTGTTAGCATTCAGCTGTCTGTAATCCACTGTAAAATGCCATTGCCTGGTTGGTTTCTTTACTGGCCACACTGGTGAATTGTAAGGTGAATGGGTCCTTTTAATAATGTCTCTTTTTTCCAATTCTGTTACCACCCCGTCAATCCCCATAAGTGCTGCTGCTGACAACAGATATTGCTGATCATTAATGATTTTAGCAGGGGATAGGGGTACGGATGTTTGTAACAGGCTCAGTCTCATGGTGCCTGAATCCCTTTGATGTGTTGCGAAACTCCACACAGTTCCATCAGGGAGTTTCCACATACGACCATGCAGTATGTCAAATCCTAAAATATTAGTGTATGCAGCACCAACTAATACTTCTACCCTGGTTAATTTTTGTTCCTCTGGCAACCAGGGTGAAATTTTTGCAGTGGGGCATTGTTTTTCCACACCATTGATTCCCGTGAATTTAACCCTGCATTGACCAGGTGTTATGCTCAGGGTTTGTGCTGTTGCATGTGTAATTACTGACATTTGGGTCCTGGTTTCAATAAGAAAATTTACGAATATTTTTGGGGGTTCAACAGGAATGGCAATGATAGGGTCAGAGTGTTCATTAGAGAGCCATTGAACTGCTAATACCTGCCGAGCAGGGTGGCTCATTGCCCTCCCCAGGGATAAGAGTTTTTTTGCTGACACAACTCGCCTCGTTCCCTATTAGGTTTCAATCTCTCTTTGAATTTGGGATATCTGGGATTTTTAGTGTGGATTTGGCGGACTCGTCGAGAGTGGTCTTGGGATTTAATACTGGATGAATTAATCCAGCCCATTCGGTGTCCGTACTTATCTATGTCTTGTACCAATTCACTCCAGGTGGGAATAGGGGAGTTAGGATTTTGCCTACAACCACTATCATCATCCCTACAAGCAGCTAGTATATGATCTTGGGTGTTTGCTACAAACATCTTAAGACAATCAGGGAGTCCATGGAAGAGTGGGGTTAACCAAATTGGATCAATAGGAGCTAACATCGGGGATTTCCTTAATTCATCTCTTTCATATATCGCCTGAATACAGGCTGCTTTCTGTACTGCTACAGCCAGGTCAGCTCCTGGTGTGGTGGTTAAAAATACTCCAGGTCTCCAAAAGCCTCCTACCTCTTCCTCACTCAACATCATTCGATCTCCTCCTTTAAGAGAAACTCGACACACATACTCAACTTCTGATTCCCCTGATCGCCTTGAGAACTTCTCCTGTATTTTAACCAACTCTGCTGGTGGCAACGGAATCGTTCGCACAGTAGTGCGGATTTCATCATTATCATCAACAGCAGTCTCAGTCTTAACCAAAGGTCTCAAGGAAATGGATTGGGGTTCAGAATCAGAAATCTCTTCAACACCATCATCACTGTCAGACCAGAAATCACTGTCCCAGCTTTCAGGTTCTGCATTATGCAGCACTCCACGAATCTGCTTGACCGGAGCGCAAGGCTGTACTTTATTTAACAGATGACTAACCCTCACCAGCAATTGTTTAAGATGATTATTCTCATGCACAAGTTTATCATTTTCACTCACAAGTTTATCATTTTCAGTCACAAGTTTGTCATTCTCAATGGAAAGTTTATTATTTTCATCCAAAAGTTTATCCACTCTGATTCCTAATGTTTTTCCCGTCTCCCTTTCAAAGGCCAATGATGACTTAAACACCTCAATCTCTGATTTCAAAGCTGTATGTTCCGCATCAGAGATCAGTTTGGGAGCAGGAGTTTCCTTAGCTTCTTGCTGAGCACAAGACAAACAAGCTCCTAACACAGCACAAATTGCACCTTTACCCTTTCTTTGACCAATCTTTCGTGAAGCCTGACACTGCTCAATGTGCTCTACCACTTTCTCCTCATCTTTCCAAAACTTTTGGGAAAACTCCTTCCCTGCCTGGGAAGGGGCACATTTATATTTTTGCAGTAGTTTATCCATAGCAATCCTGCCGACTACGCCAATTTTACTGTCGCGTTAAAGGGGTGTAGCTGATTAACCGTCACGGGCCCGTTTGAATTCAGAGTACTGAACCAGTCGGACATTCACCAAAACTGGGGGTCCGTTCGGACATTCACCAAAAACGTAATAACCGCCTGGGGGTCCACTCAGACATTCACCAAAAACGTATTAACCACCTGGGGGTCCGTTCAGACATTCACCAACAATGCATTAACCGTCTGGGGGTCTGGTTAGATTCAGAACACTGAATTATCACGGATAATCACCCTCACCCAAGTCGCATTAATGAAAGCTATCACAATGCAATCAAGTATGGTTTATTACAGCAACAGATAATCAGGTTCTTTTGGATTGCCGGCGATAGTGACTGTCTGCAAAAGCAAGTTAGTATGTATGAAATACACAGGCGTTATAGGTGTTATAGATGTGACAGGTGTTATAGGTGTTGCAGATGTTATAGGTGTTATAGGTGTTACAGGTGTTATAGGTGTTATGGGTGCACAGCCTAGAAATAAACGCGTTGAAAGGATCAAAGACTCTATATAGAGATTTATAAGCAAATATTCAGATCTCACCCAAAGGCGTCCCAATGGGGGGGGAAGAGAGGCTCAGCCCGTCGACTGATCCCAAGAGTCAGGAGGTCCTAAGGATGCTGTATGTCCTCGGGATGGTATCTCCCCTGACGATGGTATCTTCCCTAACATCCCCTCTCTCTTGGGGCAATTTATATTATTTTCTATCTTTTAGGTGGAGCTTGAGTGGCTCTAGTCAAGCATATCTTAGTTATGATTGGTGTAAAGTTTTCCCGTCTCCGTTTAAAGTAATAGGCTCCGAGAAATTCAGAGCGCATGCTCAGTGAGGGGTGGTCGCACCTTGGAGGCGGGTAGCTTTTGGGATGGAGGTGTGTTTTGGTATTATAATGATATTATAATGAGCAAAAAGAACACTAGGGTACAGCATTTGTCAAAACATGACAGGTCTTTGGCTTAGGGTGGCAAAAAGTGCTGCTTTGTGCACAAGAACAATTGAGGTCCCACCTGATCACAGAGCCTAGCCGTGGTGTCTCCACTCCACTCCACGCTCCGTGGTGTTCCTTAGAGCTAGCACACCAAGTTTCCCCAGCGCGATAGCATCTAAGGTTGGGAGCCTAGGGAACGCTCAGATAATGCAGTTATGCCCTACCCTGAAAGCCTCTTCAAAGCTGTACCTTTTCCTTAAAAACGTGAATGTTAGTTTTATCTTCCTAGTTACTTCAGGCATTTACACCACAGCTGAACAAATGGGACTGACTTTTCAGTGAACTGGATTCAGTTCTGGAGCTGCTCTGAGCTTGCAGATGACTGTTTTAAGTGGCCATTTGCATCAGCATCTTTCAGTAACATTTACAGTAAACTTTATAGGCAATACAGCAATGCAGAAAGAAACAACAAAACAAGAAATTTAGAAATGCAGCATCAACAAAGTGGAAGTTGAAGGCATATGGTGACAAATTTCTCCAAGGGTATAGGGATATTTGAATTTCAGATGGAAGAGATTTTTGGTCACAAACACTGTAACCAAAAAATAAATAAATAAAAATAAAAATAAAATCTAAAAAAATAAAAATTAATAAAAATAAAAATAAAAAAAATGACTAGCTGTTCTTGAGGCTACCTTGGCTTGGTCAGAAGACAATGTCACCAGAAGGCAAAGTAATTGTAAAAAACATCAATTTCATTACACCAAAAAGCAAATCTTGATGATTCCTGGTGACCTTGGGGAATGCACCTCACAGCTTCCCTTCCTGAGACTTTGATGGTTTCCATTACTTTCTGCACAGCCATATGAGCTACTGTCTACACAGGTGCTTCCTACTTCATCCCTAGCTGCCAAAATTCACTTCAGATGAGCTTTCCACTAAAAACAGATTTATGAGATTTACATTGTCATTCTATGAGGAACTAGGTTTGGTGCCTAAGCTGACATATCTCTATTGATGCTAAAAAAAAAAAAAAAAAAAAAAAAATGCTAAAAAGATTGCAAGGACTAGTTTGTAAGAGTGAAACAAGTCTTGGAGACCTTTTATGACCTTTTATGGTGTACCTCTTGTGAGTCAATTCTGCAGAGTAAACTATTTCTGGACCTTGAGGAAGAGGCCATGGGCAATGGGGAGGACCAGGGCTCTGGACTGAGTCACTGTCATGTCCTTAGGAAACTCTTCCTCAGTTCATGTCTTCAGGAAACAGTCTGGCAATTGACTGAAGCTCATAGATGGGAAGAAAAGGGCTTTTAATGTTTTTGTTTGTTTGTTTGTTTTGTTTTTTATAGCCGCACATGCTCATTTCCAACAAAAATAAACTTTGTAAGACTCTTTCCCAAAGATCACAGCCTAGAGATGACTCGTGGTTCAGCTGTGTATAATACCTATTCCCCTGCCCTCCTAATTGCAGAACAAGCCTGTGCAGGCACTAAGAAAGAATGATCTTCATATTCTTCATTACTCACTTGTAGCTTCACCTCTTGTGAGTTATGACTCATTTTCTCACTCCTGGGACATCTCTCATATAAACTGATCATACAATAATTCACCAGAGGAGTGAAAAATTAACTTGTCTTCTTAATACAGAAGTTAAGAAAATAGGCTAATATTTCATTTCCCTACAAGAACCAAATGTAATAGGAGCAGGCAGGTCACACTCCGGAGTGCAACCCAAGTGAAAACATACCTTAGCTAAACCAAAGGACTAGTGATAGAAAACCAGGCTGAGTTTGCTCCTCCACATTTATTTTTTACCCTATGTTATTTCTTCCTCCCTTCTTTCCTCATTCTTTTAGAAGTGACTCGACTATGGCAGCACTGTTAACTGAAGCCTCTTTCCAAGTACGTATGTATGGAAAATGTAGTCCTTGGCACTGAAAATGTCCCACAAGAGATATAGTTTCTGCAGTGGAGACAGGTGCTCCATATTGCTTTTATTTTTTTTTCTTTCTCTAACGCCTTGCATCATTCACCATGGGAGGGAAGATATTCGATTGACCTGCTGTTGGTTTAGGATGACAAATTAATTTTATGTCAGCCTTCAAGCAGCCCATTCACAGTAATCACCTGGGACCACCACAACCAGCACAAAAGAGACATTTAACTCTTTTAACTCTTGACAGAAAGGGAATAGTTCCTGAGCCATTTTGCTGAGCCATCCAACCTCCCAGGGCTCAGTGCTCCACACCACCAGGGATCAGTGCTGGCTTTTGAACTTGGCCCTAGCAAAAGATTAGGTAAGCTCCTGAGCTGATATTTTCCACAAAGGAGAAATTAAATAATGAGACTTTACTGTGAACGCATACAGCCTTGTCTCTTCCTATTTATTACATGCTTTCCCTGGCACGATTACATACAGCAAGAAGCGTCTTGCTGCTTCACACTGAGGATTACTGTGACAGAGAAACACCACTCACAAGCACAAGTCCATTAAGTTTTCATTAGACCCCCTTGCCCTCTTTTTCATCTTTCTTGTCTCCTGCCTTCCCTGCTCTCTTTTATATTCTCACTTATTCCTACCTGGTAATGCTTCATTGCTCTCAAACCACTGCAAGTACCTCACTTCCCCTTTGTCCTGGCAATCAGTTTGTTGCCCGTTTCAAACCACTTTCACAGGCAATGACCACTGGGGGCTGTGGTCTGTCATGTCAAGCTCTAACTGCTGGGCTTGCTAGAAAGGTAGCAGAGTGTAACAGCGAGCCAATACTGGAAGATGTTTGTGCCTTTGCTTACCCATGTGGAAAATATCAGTGAAAAAAATGCTGTTTTTACAAAAAGAATTGTTTCACAGATTTTTTTTTTTTTTTTTTTAGGAGAAATATGCAGGAATTCTTATACAAAATAAGTTACCGCAAACAACACAGGCTCTTTGTACTGTCATTTTAAGTTTGTACAATGTGAAGTAGTAATAGAGTGGTCCCCATAATGCAGTGTCCCAGCAGGACACAGAGACCTGTAAGTGGATTTCGGCCTCATTGTGCTGTACAAGTTTAACAACAGACATTGTGTATGAAAAAGATGCAGAGTCACACATTCAACCCCTATTTTTCTGGGGTTTTGTTGTGCAACTATCATAAAAGTATGTGTGGCACATCTCCTGGGTAGAGCATAACATCTGTTTGTCAACACACAGCAATAATGAACTGTCACAGAGACACTAACTGAAAGAAAAACCTCTTTCAGCTCAAACTGCACACTAAATGTAGGTCAGTGGAATATCATTACTCAGATTGGAATTTATCTGGGACACCAAGACTAATAAAGCTTTTTCTTGGACAAGTGTTATGGCATCATTAATGACCACAAGTTGTCAGGAGAGTCCTTCCTGCCTCTGAACTGAGACATGGTTTTCACTACTGGAAGACCCCAGTTCAATTCTTTGCATTGTTTGGCACGTTTCCAATTTATTTACCAAATTACTGCTTTCTTTAAGCCTCTGGCTGTCTTCTGTGCATATGCTGCCCAGACATGAGCCTTCTTAACTGTATGTTATCTAATAAGATCACAACCCTACCAGGAATGACCTATATTTGGCTTGTTCTCCAGCATTTAATTTTGAGCAGTAAAAGCTAATTTTCTTTTGTGCTGAAAGAACATATGGGTTCATTGTGAGGGAGAAGAATTGTTTGAGCACTCTATTGAAGTCAGATATTTTTAGGTGCGTGTAAGATCAAAGCTCTGATATCTCTTGGTGCAGTAATACATGTACCAATATGTAACAGCAAAAGAATCTTTTTCCAAGTCTCCATTCAGAGCATTTTCATTACATTTTAAAGCTGCCTTTGACATTTTTGTACCATATACAGCTCTTTAATGCAGCATTAGCTGATCTGAAGTATGCCAAGCCTATTTAAGCACAGACTGTGTAGATATGGAATGAAACAAGTTTTATCAAGAGACAGCAAACTTCAAAGTTTCCAGAGGCTGAGTTTAGATAAACCTTATTAAAACATGATAACTGTAGAAATAAGGTTCAGACTTCCTCAAGCAGTTTTTGGTAAAACTTGTTTCTCAGAATTCAGAAATACTGGTTAAGGGTATTTCACACATTAATTTGTTCTGTCTGCTTCAAGTCCTGGCTTCAAGTCAATACAAATGCATCCAAGCTGTCAAGTTTACATCTAGGCTTTGCCAGAGTGTGAAGTTGTTTATATCTAGAGTTCTGGAGCCAGCTGACATCTACACACTTAGGAAAATTAATTCAAATTAATTGAAGGTGTGAACTTAGAGCATCGCAGTTCAAGTATCTTAAAACCCCATGTGGAAACTCTTATTCAGACGTAAAGTGTCCTCAGTTCTGAATATAATCTTCCTCCAAGATGAGGTATATCTAAATTCACAACTAAGATGTAGTACCATCTTTTAAAGAAAAAAAATAAATAAATAAAATCTGTTGACAAGGAAATTTCACAGGTGCACCAAAAAAGTGATAAACAAACTACTTCATATTTAGGACTGGTTTGGTTGTCATAAAGTCGTTAAAAAAATATATATAAAAAAAAATCTCAATCTTTATACAATCAAGGAGTCTTCATTTACTCCAGGGGAGAAAATAAAGGTCATGTTTTATCACTCATTAATGGTCATAGTTTTTACCTGAAATAGTCTGAAATCACAGACATGCATAGTATTTAGTAAATCTCAAATCAACTGATTTTTAGTAGAAAATTTGGAGTTATTCCACCTAAATTAATAAAAAAATCCAAAACTGTAATAAGCAAATAATAATAACTCCAATCTTTCAGTGCAACTATTATTTCTTCCATATCATACTCTAGCAGGCAGACTACTTTATTGCCAATTCTTTTGTTTCCTTATGTTGTAAACACAAGTGGTGAATCTTCTTGTGTATTTTGTCTGAATGATTTCTGAATTGCATGTTAGCTGGTAACCATAAACTTTTAGCCTGGCATCTCAGCACTCTCCCTTGGTTGGGTTCCAAGGGATGCTTTTATGGTGCAGATTTCCTGCCTAACACAGTGACTATCAATGGTTTACTGGGAAAAGGAGGGGAGATACAACAGAAGGAAGGGATGCCATCCAAAAGGACCTAAACAAGTTTGAGAAGTGGGCCCATGTGAGCCTAAGGAGGTTCAACAAGGCCAAGGTGCTGCACCTGGGTCAGGGCAATCCCACAAATGAAGACAGACTGGGGGATGAATTCATTGAGAGAAACCTACAGAGAAGGACTTGGGGGTTCTAGTGGACAAAACAATCAACATGAGCCAGCAGTGCACACTTGCAGCCCTGGCTGCAAGTCTGGGCTTCATCAGACTTGTGTCCTGGGCTGCATCAACAGAGGAGTGGCCAGCAGGTGGAGGGAGGTGATTGTCCCCCTCTGCTCTGCCCTTGTGAGGTCCTACTTGGAGTCCTGTGTCAAAGTCTGGGGCCCCCAGCACAAGAAGTACATGGGGGTGTTAGAGCAGGTCCAGAGGAGGGCCATGACAATGATCAGAGGGCTGTAGCACCTCTCTTAGGAAGAAAGGCTGAGGGAGCTGGGGCTGAAGAATAGAAGACTCCGGGGAGACCTCATTGCACCTTTTGAATACTTAAAAGGGGCTTTAAAAAAAAAAAAAAAAAGAGGAGGAGGAAAACTTTTTCTTGGACAGATAATGCAGATAATGCTATGACAAGAGAAAATGGTTTTAAACTAAAGATTTAGATTAGAGGTTAGGAGGAAATTCTTCACTCAGAGGGTGGTGAGGCACTTGGAACAGCTTGCCCAGAGAAGCTGTGGATGCCCATCCCTGGCAGTGTTCAACGCCAGGCTGGACAAGGCCCTGGGCAATGTGATCTAGTGGGCTAGGAGATCTGTTGAGTGCACTCCTTGGACTAGCAGGCTGGGGAGAGGCTGCAGTTTAGGTATACATTTTGAGTGATTATCTCAAACTGTTAATATATGTATCCATACCTTCTTCATGACAGTCCAGATTTATAGGTTTTTATACCATTCTTCTCTCTCTGTGCCCTCTCTTCCAGCATAAACAATTATATTTAACTGCACCTTACAGAGATCCTGTTCCATTAGATCACCCTGCTTGTCATTTTTGAACTTTTCCCAATTTTATATCTTTTATTTTTTCTTTATAAGAACAAAAAGTTCATAGAATCATTCAGATGCAGGTGCACAGTGTGTTCAGACAGTAACATCATAATCCATCCCATTATAATATCCATTCCATTCTTAATAATATTACCACTGAATTTTGTTTCCATATACTATTGGTTGGTAAGCTGATATTTACCAAATATTATTCATTAACTGCTCTGAGATGTTTGTTAAGCATTACTACCTCAGAGTTACCTGTACTGCATGGAAATTTCAAATTGTTTCCTCTCCCATGAGTTACTTCCATCTATCAGCAATGAATGACAAAGGGGCATTGTTCTGGTTTTACTCAACTGGGCAACTAAACTCCATCATAGCCACTCTCCCACTCCCCCTCCTCAAAGGAAGAAGGGGAGAAAATGTGATGCAGAGGACTCAGGAGTTGAGATAAGGACAGGGAGATCACTCAGCAATTATTGTCACAGGCAAAACAGACTCAGCATAGGGAGACTAATATAATTTATTGACTATCGCTATGAGACTAGAGCAGTGAGAAATAAAGCAAACTAAAAACAACTTCCCCCGCATCAATTCTCTTCCACCTCCTCCCCTCAAGGACCACAGGGGAATGGGGAATGAGAATTGTGGTCAGTCCCTGATGCTTCATCTCTGCCTCTCTTTCATGGTCCCTCTCTGCCACTGCTCCCCGTGGGGTCCCTCCCACAGGATGCCATCCTTCCCGAACTGAGCCTGCAGGGGCTATCCACAGGCAGCAGCTCTTCAGGAACTGCTCCCACATGGCTCCGTACCACAGGCTCCATCCCCCAGGAGCAAACTGCTCCAGCACGGGTCCCCCATGGGTGGCAGCTCCATCCAGATCCGCTGCTCTGGCGTGGGCTTCTCTCCACGGGCTGCAGCTCCGGCCCAGGGCCTTTGGGGGCCCTCCATGGGCCGCAGCCTCCTCCAGGCCACATCCACCTGCTCCACCAGGGGCTCCTCCACAGGCTGCAGCATGGAGATCTGCTCCATGTGGGTCCCATGGGCTGCAGGGGGACAGCCTGCTCCACCACAAATCTCTCCATGGGCCGCAGGGGATCTTGTGCTGTGTGCCTGGAGCACCTCCTGCCCTCCAGCATCACTCATGGTTTGGCTCTGGCCAGCAGCAGGTCCCTTTAGGAACTGTCAGGAGCTGGCTCTGATCTGACATGGGGCAGCTGCTGGGCTCTGCTCACAGAGGCCACCCCTGCAGGCCCCCTGCTACCAAAACCTTTCCACTGCAGTGGACTCAGTGATGATAAGGCCGTAGCAAAGAAGGTTACTGGAATCTTTGTATCAGTGTTTAGAAATGAAGGTGTTGGGAAGATTTTCAAATCCAATGAATACATTAGTGCAGATAGGTCAGAGAAGATAGATCAGTCTGAGGTAGACATGCAGGAAAAAATACACTAATTAGAGAAGATAGACATTAATAAGTACCAAGGCTGCACGGTATTCAACTGAGAGTCCTGAAGGGACTCCAAAGTGAAACTGCAGAACTAGTTAATGACCAAAGTACACCACCTCTATTTACAAATAACCACTATGAGACTTGACTGCTGAGCTGCAAGCACTGCATCCATCTCCAAAAAACTCTCTAGAGAAGATACTAAAGTACAGACTGATAAGTCTGACTGCCATCCCTATTAAGACACTAATTTGTAACAAAGAATAAAATCTCTGCACACACAGATAAGCATCACTGGTTGGGAAGGAGTTAGCATGGCTTTTGTTGAGGGAAAGCCTGTCTCACTGTGTGCTTGAGATTTAGATTGAATTTGTAGGCACCTGAATAAAAAGATTAAAATGGTCATAATATATTCATATTTTGAAAAGCCTTTGGCAATTCTTTGTGCCAAACACTATTAATGAAAGTAAGTTGCTATGGGAATAGAAGAAAGATTTTCTGAAAGCTGAGGATAGGAAACTAAGGGTTAATAGCTGCTTTTCAGAGCAGAGTCAGCATTGGGATGCCCCCAGGACTGTTTGGCCATCGCTTTTATTTAATGTTGTCATCACTGCCCTTGAGAAAGCATAGAACAGTGAAATCTTTATACTTGAAAATTATATTAATCTCTTTTAGGTAGTCAAATACAGCAGCTGTAATGAGGAACTGCAAAAGGACCTAACAAAATCGAGCACAGAGTCCAAAAGTTGACATGTGAACTCCCATCTAGAAAAATACAAGGTAAAATACAAGGCAATGTATGAATCTAGAGAAAATCATCTGAATTATGCTGACATGATGCTGAACTCAGAAAAGACTGTTAGAAGAAAGAGATCTTGGTGTCACTATTGATGTTTATCTGAAATAATCAGTTTAACATCTGACACCCAAAGAAGCCAATAAAATTTTCTTTGCCATCAGAAAGGGTACAGAGAAGAGGACAGAGGGCATCATTTTGCTGTTTTATAAAACTGATATGTGCCCACCTTGTGAATACTGTGTTCAGGTCTGATATCTCCAGGTCAAGAAGGGTGTAGTGAATGTGGAGTAGGGACAGAAAAGGGCAACTGAAATGATCAAGGGGATCGGGTGACTGTTCCATAAGAAGGGACTAAAAAGTCCAGAACCATCCTTTTGGAAGGAACGAGGGGGTGTCGGACAGAGGGCTGAAAAGTCATGAAGACAGTGGATAAGGTGAATGTGAAAGTGCTGTTAATTCTCCAATATAATAACTTGTGGACACTTAAGCAGGGCATACAGAAGATGGCTTACCACAGATGGGCTTTCTTGGCCTCCTGGGCAGCAAATTACTGCAACTTTAAGCGTGGGAGGTTGTGGAGGCAGAGAGCAGCAGCAGGATCAAAAGAGACTAGAAAATTTGACTTGAAGTCTACAAACAGCTACTAAGGCAATAGGCACATATATACCTTTCAACTTCCCTAGTACAGCACGTGCTTGGTAAGCACAGGGAAAATGAGCAGCCATGAAAGGTCAAGTTTGTGGGCTCTTTTTATTCAGTATCACCCGTCACTCAACATGTTTTCTCATCAAATACCTTTAACAATATAAGTCATCGTCATCTCAGCATTAGCAAAAATAGGTATAGTTACATGTATGTGCCTGTATGGTACATACTCGTACAAGAAAAGACTGCTGGTGCCTCACCTGTGCCAGCATATAACCTGTCTAGACAGGTCTGTTTTAGGCACTCTGTCTGGGTATTCTGTTAGGCAAAAGATTACTCAGTATAATTAATAGTTTAGCAATTTTATACTTGAGTTCCTCAGGAGCTCTTGGGTGAATACCATCTGGTCCTGGTGATTTGATACTATTCATTTTATTGAATCACTCTTGAAACTCTACTACCGATACTCTAATTTGAAACAGTTCTTCCAATTCACCTCCTCGTATGGCAAATTTCTGTTGTGAGGATCTACTTAAGTCCATAAACACTACTTAAAGTACATATACACACCCCCCTACACACATATATATTATAGGCATATCTTCTTTGTATAATATTTTTACATCTTGATCATCTCTCAGTCACACAAACTCTCTAGCATATTTCCTCATTCTGGTGCTGGGGAAAAAAAGTTTTAATTTTTTTATGGTTTTAGTAATATGTTCTTCAAAATGACTTTTTCTCCCTTTTGCCCTGCTGTGTTAACTAGTTCTTTTCTATTTCTCTTTTAGAGAAGGAAGGTTTCATTCAACTTTCTGAAAGATATCTTTCCCATTCAAATAATTTTTATTTTCACTTTTCACTTTGCTTATTTAATCATTTTTGTTTTGTGTTTTTTCTTTTTTCTTTTTTCTTTTTTTTTAATCTTTCTATTCTTTCTTTTTTGTGTTAGTCCTTTCACAAAAGTCTCTGCAATTCATCCCCAACCATGATGTGAAAGGACAAAAATTCCACATCCAAAATAGTGTCTGCAGTCTGACACAGATACGTATAAAAAGCCCCCAGTTTCAAACAGGACTCATAGGTTTTACAGAAATTCCCCGCTGAGCTTTTAAAATAATTCTCACACTTTCCTTACTATGGAAATCATCTTCTTCCAAGGACCAAAATTAAACAGTAATAGGTTCCCTTTTTAGTTGTTTAGATATTAGATGGAGGTGCTGTTTCCATAAATACACATGGCAATTGCTTAAAATTGATTCCATTGCTTATTTAACAACTTTAATTTTCACTGAGTGCAGGGCTTAAAATGCTAGCACATGTCGTGTTTGCCTGGGTCAATTTTAAGAATGACTCGATCTGCTATATTTGCTTCCTTTTTAGTTTAGCTTTCCTAGTGTAGGTTGAAACCTGCCCTTGAAAGTGTGTATGGCTCCCATTAATATCAATGGGAGCCATGTGTGTGCATGGAAGGTCTAAATACTAAATTTACCCCCTAAGCACTTCCCCCATAATGACTGAGTGTCCTATTACAAAGTCATTCTTTAATTACCATTTTTAGCACAAACTTTCTCTTTTAATAACTGATGATAGAATTAATTCATTGAAATAAAGTGTCATTGCACAGTAATTGGAAATACCGTTAGTATTTTCTTGCTCTTTCCACAGTCAAAATGCTTTACAAATATTTGCTTACTTTTTCTCATAGCAGTTTTTGAACTCAGTGGTGTAGATAGGTAAACATTTCCCAATTTCATATTTTAATACTTGCCCACAGCTAGTGCTCCAGAAGTACGGCAGAATAGATAATTGTACATTGCCTGTAACTTTTTCTTGATTGAACTTGGTTTTGCCTCTTTGTGTTTTACAGAAGTATGCCACAGCCACATCTGTGTTTTCATTCTGAATTGGATTCCTTCACAATCATAGACACTGCTTGCAATTAAATGCATAGGACCTGCTGCTTTAATTGAGTTCAGTCCAATTTGTCACTTCAAACTTTGGAAAATTATGTGTAAGAAAAGATTTACTTGCCAGTTTGATTCAGCTAAAGTTGATGGAAAACCTTTTGATCACTCAGCCATTAAACACATTTCAGAGTTGTGCCAAGCTAATTGCTTGAGCTTGCTTGAGTTTATTTGTATTTAAAACAATCTAAGTTGATATTTTCCAGGGCTGTGCAAGCCATTATCTTTGGGTACACTTGTGTTTCCTTACTTAAGAGGTTGGGGTCTGATTCTGCTCTTACACAATCCTGGTGTAGATCAAGCAAAACTCTGTTCTCTTTGGGAATACAAGGGGAAATGGTGCAGTAGCAGTTGCCAACCCAAATTTGTATGTCCATCTGTTAAATGGTGCAATCGGAAAGTGACAGAGCCATAGCAATGTTTATTCATTGCAGAGCACCTGCTCCTGGTTATGACAATAAATCTAATGGTGCCTCAGCAGTTGAAGTGTAGACATGCCCTTTGGGATCCTGCTGGACCAGGGTGAAAGCATCCAGTGGGTGCACAGCTGTAGATTACTAATAACAGGGCCTCCAGCTTTAGGGGTTCAGCATTGTTGCTTTCTTCTACAAAAAACAACATTGTTTTTAACTCAGTGGTTCCTGAATCAAACCAGTAATAGCAACTGAAAATTAATTGTATTTTGGTCTTGTTATTTTAAATAAAGGAAAAGCTTATGCTGAATCCAAAGTCTTGGTATGGGACATGGAGTCATTATCTTTAATACATTACAGATCATGAAACATCAACTTAGGGATAATTTGTTGAACAATATAAAAAAGATTCATGTTATCAGGACAGCTCCTTGAAGAAAGGTAAACACTGCTAATAAATAAAACTTTAATACTTAAGACTAGGTAGATCTTACAAACAGATCAGAACCTCTAGGCATTACAGAAATATATTTGAGATATAGAAGTGTGAGATGTATGCAAGAGAAGGAGGTGGAGGGATCAGTCATTACTGTTCAACTTACTGTATCAACTTATTACTGTATCAATTTAGATACATTTCTAAAAATAAGGACTCGAAAACACAATCATTTGCCTAAATTTCAAGGATGGGGATCTGGTCTATTTCTTCTTTGTTAGTGGACTGCAAAACATAATGGAATTAGAGCAATTAAATTCTCATTGAATTCCCTTAGAATAACTGACCTGTGCGTGCAGAGAAAAAGATCATTGCTCTAGTGGTGAGGATGGTGACATAGGACATACAGGGCCATTTCTTCTCTTCCTAATCAGACTTGTGTAGTTTTTAGCAGATTACTGGATTTCTCTGTCATATAATCCTCTTATAGGAAGGAGATGACTATGCTTCCTTACCTTGGAGGCTTGTTCACAAGGTATCGACAGGTCATAGAAACTTTCTCAGATATCTTGATAATGCATAAGGTGAACTGTAAGCATTTTTCACCTCAAAATTCATTTATCCTGTAAAAATGAGAACAGCAACCCTGATTAGGGCTCCAGAGTTCAAGAGGCGAGGTTGCTGTCTCAAACGTCATACTTGTCATGTTTGCTCTCTAGAAAAAAAATGTTGTCCCAACATTATGTTGGTCTACAGCTGATGTGAAATCACATTAAGAGACATATCAGACCTTAGTAATTCAGCAACTGAACTAGCAGTCCTCCCCTTCAACGCAAAAAAAAAAAAAAAAAAAAAAAAAAAGTTTCATATAGAGAGAAAGGTAAGTCTTGACTGTGACATATCTGTAGTTCCCTTCTCCTCCCTTGATGAAGGGTAAAGAAGGTTCATTGGTACTGCAAATAATCTCACTTTAGCATGAATATTCTCCAGAACAATGCTTTCCGTTCATGGATTGGTGTAATGGGACAGGCCGACAGGAGTGGAATGGAAATGATATTTTTAGTCAGAGTTCCTTAGATTTGTTAGAAAATTTGCAATAGCTTTTATTGTCTGTGCAGACATTTTCTTTAATTTAACAATGTAAAATCACAAATAACAGAGGAATGAATCTTGTATATTGTTTCAGGCTGACATTTACACTGTGTTCTCAGTAAGGTTTTCTTTATATTATTTTAGATTACAGTATTTATATTTATAGTCTTGATTTCTTGGGCATGATCTCTTAATATACACATGACCCAGAGCATATCACTTAGAAGTGAAGTTGTGAGCATTTAACTACTAACCCATAGGTTATCTATATTACCATAAGCAGAATGAAATGCCCAAATGAAAACTCTAAAAACAATTGTGTTTTTAACCCAGGGAAGCATCTGGTAAAATGTTTTTAACAATATTTGCATTTTAACTAAATAAGCAAGTGTTTACTAGGCACAAGAGAAGAAAAATAAAATTCTGGCTGCATCCCAGACTAGCAATCAGCTCAAAATGGTGAAGATAAAGTAAAAATATCTTGGTTTGAAATACATGGAAAATAAATAAATAAATAAATAAAAACCACCTCCCCTATTGTTTTTGCGTTCTTCTGAATGTTTCAGAATCTGAAAAGTGTCCTTGTTGACACGATTTCTTGATGTCCTGCTTGTTTGTTGTTTTTGTTTGTTTGTTTGTTTGTTTTTGTTTTTGTTTTCTGTTCTCCCTGGTCTCTTGCTTTCCCTTATGTAAAATTCATGTCAGCAAATTAAGAAATTAATTTTACTACTGTGCAAGTGCACTTACATGCACCTTCATACCTAGACTAATATTATTTTTCTTTATGCTTTTCTTGGTGCAGCTATGTTCTTAACTGCCATGGTAAACTTGGTTTGGAGGGAAAATTACTATCTCATCTCCTTAGAACAGGGCTAGACAGTCCAGTGGTTAAAACATTAATCTGTCTGCACAATAGTCCTTCTCTTACAATTGTAATTGTATCTTGCACTTAAGAAGGTTAAACAGGAAGCTTGAATAAAATGGTCATTTGGAAAATATCAGCTGAGCTGTATGAAGCCTAAGTTCTTGGTCAGATGAGAGTTTACTGTCTGCTTTAGTTGCACATCAGCCAAAGCACACGTCTTGGAGGGTTCACTATGAGCAGAAAGACCTTCTCATTGGAGAATCTTGATAGAATAACAAGTATTGGGTAGCAGTTTGTCCATTTACTCCAGCAGTATGCACCGCTCGAACTAAAGATGACTCTGCATAGCCCCTACATGATCACACATGACCATGTCATCACTCTCCATGGCTAGTGGGGCTGTTCCTCAACTTCTTTATTGCTTCCTTTAGATCTGTGGTTTTTACTTTTATGAAGTATTACAGGTTTAGTGTGCTTTGTATACTAGGAGGTATTAAATTGTGTGTTGAAGTGGAAGGAAGAGTTGTTTGCTTGATAGTTTTGTGTCTTTAATCATGTAATGAACCTCCATAGCAGAATGCTACCTTCTACAAGAATGATAGACATTTTTCTATACAAATAAAGAGAAAATACAGGGTACGAGAGACAGACTAGGGGGTCTTATATAAAGAATTAGCTCACTTTTCTGGAAAATTTAGCAGATTTGTGTGTATGTGTATGTGTATGTGTGTGCATGCATAATTTTATGCAGAAGTAGTGGTGACTGATTTAGCGTAAGTCTCCTAGAATATGTTCTTCTCTGCTTTTGTATTTAAGAAAAAGGAAAAATTATAAATTGTCATTGTATCCAGGAACTCGTCTGCTTTGGCAGACTGCCTGAACAACAAACAGGAGATGTGCTGTCTTATAATTACCAATTTCTGATTTCTTCAGTGAGTCTGGAATCCTGATGGCTTTCCAGCAGTTTTCTCTTTCTTGTTGTCCTGGGATGGACTGTAGCACTAATTGAGCTTGTACAGTTTTATCACTCCTGGCCTCCTTAGAGAATGAAGGTAGCTTCAACAGGAACTTTCCTACCAATGGAATAAAATTCATCATCATTCAGCATTCACATTAATAAATGTTTCCATGGAGTTTGTACCTCATACAGAGTTGAGGTCATCTCATATACACTCCTCTGGGTGGACAGCAGGGATTCTACTGAAAGTTGTGAATACACAGGTGAAAACTGCCTTCTGGGTCCAGTAAAAACTTCCTTCTTTCTACTTGCAAAGAAATTTCAGTAGTTCCTAGGCAAGCTTTTCTTGGGCATTGTATGACAGATACTGCAGCACTATAAAGAGATGTCAGGATAACAGCTTTTCAAAATAAAACTTGTCACTAATCCTAAGGATAGGTGTACAGACAAGGAAAATCCTTACAACTTCATGCTGTTCCCTTAGCGTCACTAATCCACAATAGAACAGGTAGTAATCCTGCCTACTGAAAATTCTCCATATGCTGAAGTTATAGTATGGATAAACAAGCTAAAATCGTAGGAGATAACAAAAAAGAAAAGTGAAGTATTCAGCAGTAGCACTGTGTGTGTATTGTCCTCTTCAGAATACGCATTCACATATTCAAGGTTCTATTTATTTACAAATAAATACGAATTTATATGTATATGTAGAGAAATTAGATGTATTTGAGGCATGAAAAGTCTAATTCCACAACACAGTTAAAGCTGCAGTTACTTCATGATCCATCAAGAGTGACAGGAATAGGGTTAAAGACATTAAGTCACATCTGTGACTTTTTTTTGTACCCACCCTAAAACTCATGTTAACCTAGCCAGTTAATTCACATTTTAAGATTTCTGAACAGAAGTGCTTTCCCAAACAGCATCATTTAGATTTTCCATTTAGCTTCCTTAGAGGGGAGGTTGATGGCATATATCTGCCTCCCAAATTATTCTTTTTCATAAGAAGGCCATGGGCAGTCTGGGTATATAATGGGAATTGTGTAATGGGAGTTATGAGGGTTATAAAGCACCTCTAAACAAATTAGACCTTTTAAAAAATCAAACAAACAAACAAAACCAAAGAAACAAAAACCATTAGTCTCATTAATTTCATAGCATTCCTGAAATAACTGACAGTAGCAAAGGGACCAGAACTGATGAAGTATTGCCCTGTTAAGGAGCTGAACAGGCACATTGCAGAGAGACCTGGAAACTGAATTTATCACTTTCATCTTTGCAGTAGGAAGTGTGAAGCTGCTCTCTTTGCACCTGTGGCTAATTACTATAGCCTTAAATTGAGGTTACAAGGAATAATGAAAAACGTGCCCAAGAGGAGATCTACACTGCAGAAAGGAGGTGATAGGTAAATAGATAGATTAGATAGATAGATAGATAGATACATACATACATACATACATACATACATACATACATAAAATCCACCACACATTGTTCACTGTAATACACCACCTGAGTGCCAAATTGAGGGGAAGACATGGATGGAAATCCTGGTTTTTACAAAGTCAGTAAAAATTCTGCCATTTTCTTCTCAGAGGCCTTGTCTTGGTGGTCAGGGAAGAAACAATCTGAAGGATGGACCGTCCATTTAAATTCTAGCCCATAGGAAAAGACAGGGTGATAGGAAGCTTTAACCTTTGTGCTCCTCTGAAGACCACATTCGTAAAGACAAGCCTATACCATCACTCCGTCCTTGCTGCCCACATGAGGATTACATAGGATGTCCACACTGCTACATATCAAGGCCACGTCCTAATAGCACACACAACCCTGGAGGAGTTATTGCTGCCTTCCTTAGAAGGACTTCTGGAGCTCCAGTAGAGCAAGAGTTTAAGCATGTTTGAAGTCCTTTTTTCAATTTCTGTCCTGTGACAGTCATCATGGAAAGCTATAAAGTTAAGGGCACTCCAGAAGGGTTGCACCATTTAGTGAAATTCACTTGAATTTTCCCAAAAGACTATTTGGCCATTGGTAGATGACAGATGCTCAGGGAAAAACAAACAGGCAAGGCAAGCAAGTAGCTATTCTTCTTCCAGCTACCCGTAATCTGTAGGAAATACCTGAGCCAGAAGCTGTTTTTGTATGTCTCGCAATGCTCAAGGTTCCATTTACACTCAACAGAAATAATTAGGCTTTTCTAAGGCCTAATTATCTTACCATAAGGTAGCTATTTGAAATCAGCCAAATGAATCATTCAGTAGGACTTATCTCTTTCCTGTGACTATATGGAGGGGAGGGTAAAAACTGGCTTTCATGCAAGCAACTACCCTGCAGATGAATGAAGTGGAGGTGAGATGAGCCCTACAGTTGGGCAGCCACCAGGGCAGAGGTAAATTTCCTTCCTGAGACCCGAAATTTTAAACCCAGAGCAGAATTTGCAGTAAGCAATTGCTGATGCCCCCCCTGCAAAGTGCAAAAAGTCAAGGAGTATTTTATAGATACCCCTGCCCAGAGCACATTGTAGGAATGATAAAAAAATAGGTACATATTGTCTGAGAGAAATATATCAGATATCTCCTTCTGTAAATTAAGTGGAGAAAAAGTAACAGATTGATAGAGTACCTAGAGAAGAGTACATAACTGTGCTATTCCTTGAACTTTCAGGGGGGCAAGATAGAGCTGTGTGTTTCATAATTCATCTGAGAGTTTGTCTGCAGTCAAGGCAGAGAAGAGATCACACATCTTCAAACTCTTCTGTTCCATTAGTAGTTCCTCTGATCAGCACTAGTTTCCCCGCTCTCCCTCCCTCCCTCTCTCTGTATACTTCATGTGATTTAAAGAGTAAAATTCTTGCTTCCTTAGCTCAGAGCTGCAGGGGGGCTCATTTCCCCAGCCAAAGGATGCACAGTATGGGGGTATGCTTTGCCAATCTTTTCCCTTTGAATGGGTCTTGAAAATTGATGATGTGATTTTTGTAGATTTTACAGTAGGAACTTTCAGGCTCCGCTGTCCGGTAAGTTTGCATTTAGGTGATTTGAAAACAAATATTTGGAGCCAGGTGGCTTGTTGCAGAAAAAAAATAAAAAAATGTTGATATAAAGGACAAAAAAAAGAGCAATTATTTTAAAGTTTGCTTTCTCTCCTGTGACTAATTCACCCAATTATAAGCTGATGACTGTTTGCTTGGTTCAGGAAATGGGGCAATGAAAGGTTTCCTACAGGCACAAAGAAAAACTTGCACTTACTTTAGATAAAGAAAAACAAGCAAAATAAGCAGTTACAGACTGTTCTGCCAGTAAAGTCTCAACAGGGAGAAGTCCAGAAAGATCAGCATTGCTGTCCTCCAGAGATCTCACTTGTATAATAAGCTCATGAAGTTTGAAACTACACCCTTATTGTGTATATGGGAAATGCTTAGCATTCTGGATTCCCAACCCGCACATGAACTTTTAGGTAGTTGTAATACATGAAAAATAGGATAACAGATTAAGTATCTGTATTCTTGATGGGCAGCATAACTGAGGTTCAGTTAAATTACTTGAGATTTCTGTTTGCCTTCAGCTTCAATTAACAAAGAAGGACTAACTCAATTAGTCCAGAGGCAAATGCCACACTGGGCTGTGTGAATAGGATGAGAGGCTTTGAGTTGAATGCTTGTTCATATTTTCTTGGCTTCATTCAAACCTGAAAATCCAAAGCCATAAGAAAGAGCAAATACTCAAAAGAATATTTCTCTGGCATGATTTTAAAGGCTTGGCCTGTTTTCAAGTGAATGCAAGAAAACAATAATTTAAGCCAATACAGAGCTGAGCAGAAAAGGGACCAAATGTGAAGAGGTTGAGGAGCAATGTGCTCTCTCACCATGATTTCAGCTGCCACATTTGCTCTCCCCTGCAGCCCCTCTCATTGTGAAGACTCACAGGTCACTCTTAAATTTGTCTCCAGCCTGTTCACCTCTGTAAAAGTCATGTGTACAGAATTAAACTCCTCTGCTTCATTAAAGCACACCAAGGTGAAAGCAACTGTAATTGTACATAATTTGCTTTATTATTTTTTTCTGTTCTTTAATAGTTGATATTATGGATATTGTTTCCACAGTTTGCAGTAATGAGGCCTGAACTCTCATTTTCTTAAAAAAAATAAAACAAAAATATAGGTTATAATAAACCAGATGCTAGATGGCTTGGAAAAAAGACTATCTTCTTCTTCTTGACGTTTTTGTCTCTGTAGAAAATTCCACTTTCCAGTGGAGGTGGGAGGATTTCTTCTCCACAGCTGTGCTCTGCAGACTAGACCCAAGTAAATCATGATGAAGCATCATAAAAATGGGCAGTTTAAGCACCTGATTTTTTCTATTATTATCCATTCTTCAGTCATATAAAATCTACTGCACAAGCTTCAGTGTATGAAAAAATTATAAGGAAATACTGGAGCAAAATAAGTAAGAAAATGGATTGCGGAGGATGGTAGCCTTTAGTTGCGCCATTATTTCAGGGTCCATCTAGACTAGCCCTGTTGGAATAGTCCAAACCACAGGTATTCTTTTAGCTGCAAGCGCAAACACCTGAGTGTGCCTACACTTAAGCATCAGTGCTGTGTCTCTTTTAATTCATTCACCATTGATATCACAAGGAACCTGTTCCAGAGCAACAGAAGCTGTGGGATGTGTTTCTCTGAGCTCTGAGCTCAACTGGCCAATTTAGACAGCTTGGTTTCTTCTCAATCCTTCTCAAGGTCTTTTAAATACAAACAACATTTTTAAACATTTAATTTTACATTTATTATCTTTAAATATTTAAAAGTGATTTTAATCACTTTTAATCACTTCCAATCACTTTTAAATATTTAAACCGGCATTCAAACCGGACTAAACCTCTCCTTGCACATGTGAACACTGTGGTATATATTGTGCAAAGGCTTGACTAAAGAAATTAACTTTTCTTCTGGAAGAGCTGAAGGGGCAGGTGGCAGGAGTCCTGTCCTTTCTTAACAAGATCGTCTTCTGGTAGCCAGCTAAGAAACCTTTCTGACCTAAGATGTTCATCTAAAGAATACCTAAACCATAAAACAAATTTTTACGTTCTTGGTGGATTTCCAATACACAGGGGCCTCTTGGCCAGCACAGAATCTAAAATGCAAAATAGTCTGGACTCTAGGCATAGGAAACTAAGTATAAACTGGACCAGCCCAAAGGCCGCCCCGATTTATGCTGGCAACCAAACCTATTACTGGAGTAGAAATGTGGCATAAAGCCTAATTTGCCTTCAGCCCACCCCAAAACAAGTTATGCCAAATGCCGTGAAGATATCAGGACAGAATCAAGGTCTTGGTGTCGGAAGAATTTGTCTGGTTTTATTTCAACATTTTCCTTGTGCTAGCAATTCTTTACTGTGCTTTCTTATTTTCTTATTTTCGCTCTTTTAGTGCTCTTATACTATCTGTCCACTTAAGAAGCATATTTTTCTTCATTATAAAATCAGTACTCACACACCCAATAGCTTTTCTATCAAATAAACAACAAAAATATGTAGCTAATGCAAAAGCTTGGTTTCCATGGGGTGGAAAAACACATGAATAATATCACCTGAAAATTTTTATTTTTTTTTCAAATGCACTACAGGCTATTTAAATGTGTGGGGTGATGTTCTACAGAGTAGGAAATGTAGGTTCTTAGCAATGGAGAAGAGACTAGATCCGTACAAGAATGGACATGTAAACTGAAAATATTTATTACTGAAAGATGAATGCAGCAACAACAGAAATCCAGAAATATTCCACTTTAAGAGTTGGTTGCTATAATCAGATTACAGGATTCTCTGAAAGATTTTAAAACCTTTTCAGGGAAGCACTTCTGCAAATGAAGCTCTATAGAATCCTGGTAGGGAATATCTTACAGGCAGCTATTTTGTTTTAGCACATAATTATATGTAATTTGTCTAAATATTTTGTTAATTGTTTAAGATCTTAACATATTGCAGTGTGTGCTTTCTTTTTCAATGCTTTCCCGTTCACTTTTTAAATAAGACAGAAAATGTCATGTCTGGGTTCTTCTTTTAAATATAATCCTTTTGTACATGATAACTTGATTCCCTTGGCTTAAAACACCTCAAATTACAAAGCATGTGCATTCTTCAGGAAACACATACACCCCCACACACAGAGCATATCACATATTATTGCTTTAAAATAATCCTATAATTTTTCCTGAGCAATGACAGATTTATTTATTTTTTTAAGGAAAAAATGTTCCCAGGAGACATTTTGATAAGAGCTTTAAGTTGATTACTTTTTATATCCCGTGTCCTGTTTGGCTGATAAGCTCACAATCTCCATCCTTTCACATTGTTTTTATCTGCCTGTGCTGAACCCATCTACTCAATGTCATCTTTTCAGTTGTCGGCTTCAAGGTGGCTGTGGAGGCAGGGAGAGGAAACATGAGAGTAGCATGGTCGAGAACCAAGTCAGAGATTAGGGGTCAGTCTGCCCACAGAGATAACTGTTCCACTCTCAGGAATTAAAATTGTTAATCTGTGGAATGCTGTTCATCTTTCATTAATCATATAAGCTATAATGGAGTCTTTGATCTAAATGCAGCCAGAAACCTCCTGCTTCTCTTGGCTCTGATCTATGAAATCTGAGTTGTCAGAAGGAATGCCCTCCCCTTTCTTTTAAATCTGCCTCCTAACTCTCTCTTACTCGATTTACAGAGGAATGGGATGGTTTCATGGATGTCACTGTGCTGGAACTTCAGCAGTCTGGGTTTGGTTGCATTGCCCTTGGCCAATGCTGTCTGCCGCTGTTGGCAGAAAGGTGATGTTATTGATTGACTGGAGTCTGTTCTCTACTGATCACTGCCAGATGGTCCCTGACCTGTTTGATCACCTGAATCAGCCCAGCTCTACCAGAAGCCTGGTGTCTCTGAAAAAGGATAGGCGTCCTGTCCCAGGCTACATAATCCCAACATGCTTTGAAGCAGTCAGTGACCTCTTTCATTGGTGTTAAAAGGACACTGAGGTGTTTAGAAGGACCATGTTGCAGGACCATTTTTTTAGTTTCATCAAGCTAGTCCTTTTTATAGCAACAAAAATAAAATAAAATTAGTGATTGCCTATGAGGTTTTATTGATAATCTACTGTAAATTAGTATATCATTTAGCATGTCTTCATTGGAGCACAATTCAAATGGTTTGCTGGTATGTGTTTTCTAAATGTATGATATGAAAGTATGCTGAAATTGAATCACAGAATCTCAAACACATACAGCCATTATGATTCAGGTGTGCATTATTGGCACAACCAAAACATAGTTAAACTGGGTAGTTAGTGGGCAAAAATAAATAAATAAATAGATAAAAATAAAGAAGAAAAACAACCTCATTTTATGTGCATTTACATCACAGAATTCCTGTAGTTAGTACCATGGTAGAACTCCATTTACTCAGTATTTATGTTAAGGGATCATGCACCATATTTTGTTCCCAAAGCCGATTCTGCTTTCTTGAAAAGTGTTCTTCACAATGCAGATGGGAGAAGGATGGGGTCAAGGAGATGGAGTGGTCATGAGAGGCTCTACTTGAGGAAAAGTAGCTTCTGATACTCGTAGGTCCCTCCACTCCTGCTTGTGCACTGCCTGCCAGCTTCCTGGACCTTCAGCTTTGTTGCCATTCAAGCCATCTCCTCAGTCCTGTTCCAGTGGATCCCTCACAATGTGTCTTATTCCCCTCTTTCTCCAGCAACATTTCCTGTTCCAACAAAGGTAACCACCTGTGGTGTTTTTTTACTCATCTGGTAACCACCTGTGGTGGTTTTTACTCAGCTGGGCAGTCCAGCTCCACCACAACTGCTCTCTCACTCCCCATCCTCAAAGGGAAAAGGGGACAAAATACGATGCAAAGTGCTCAGGGTCTGAGATAATGACAGGGAGATTGCTCAACAATTACCACAACAGGAAAAACAGAAACAAGACAAAACAAACAAAAGAAACTATTAGTAAGCTAGGACAGCGAGAAACAGAAAAACAAAATAAAAACACCTTTCCCCCCAATACACCTTCTTCTACAACCTCCCCCCAAGCAGTGCAGGGGAACAGGGAATGGGGGCTGCAGTCAGTCCCTGCCGCCTTGTCTGTCTCTGCCACTCCTTCACGGTCACTCTCTGTCCCTGCTCCACATGGGGTACCTCCCACGGGATGCGGTCATTCCCAAACTGAGCCTGCAGAGGCTGCCCAAAGACAATATGGATCCTTCAATATGGCTCCACACCACGGGGTCCATCCCCCTGGAGCAAACTGCTCCAGTACAGGTCCCCCATGGGCGGCAGCTTCCCGCAGACCCCCTGCTCCAGTGTGGGCTCCTCTCCACAGGTTGCAGCTCTGGCCCAGGGCCTGCTCCTGCGGGGTCTCTCTATGGGCCGAAGCTTCTCCAGGCCTCCTTTCCACGGGCTGCAGCATGGAGATCTGCTCCATGTGTGACCCCATGGGCTGCAGGGGGACAGCCTGCTCCACCAGGGACCTCTCCACAGGCTGCAGGGGAACTTGTGCAGCGTGCCTGGAGCACCTCCTGCTCTCCTGCACTGACCCTGGGGACTCTCCCAGAGGCCCACTCAGCATTGCACATGGCTCAGATCTGGCCAGCAGCAGGTCCCTTTTAGAGCCAACTGAAATTGGCACTTAACTAACACGGGACAGCTGCTAGACTCTACTCAGAGAGGCCACCCCTGGAGCTCCCTGCTACCAAAACCTTGCCACATAAACCCACTATACCTCCCTGGTTTGAGAATGTTTATGCTACATGTCCATACCTTTAGCACAAATGTTTTGAGTAAATTGGTACTGCACCCTTTGCATGAGACACTACTTGAATATGGCTAACTTAGAAGCAGAGTCACTATAATTGGCCCAGATGCACACAATTAGAAATGAGTTCAATTCTCTCTGCTGTGTTCCAGACTGTCCCCCTTAAGTTTAAGCTCTTCTTACCACAGACTTTTCTCTCCACTTTCTGCCTTATAGATAGATATGACACAAAAAGAATGAGTCTTGATATTTAATTATATACTTTGAACTATTTATTTTAAAGATTCACTTCTTTGATCATATTCAGTAGCTATAATAAATAGAGGTTCTTTGTAGAACACCGGTTCATGGAAAATATATAGGTGTAGTCCCTTACATTTTCAAGTAATACAATCGATATTAATTGTTGCACAGTAAAGTAAGATTCATTCTTCACTATGAATGGGATGGAATATGAGTTTCATTAAATCTTCTCTATTTCACTGCAGTACAACAAAAGCCAAGTTAAACTGCAGCTTTGAGAATTTCTGCAGATGGTACAAATGGAATATATAAGAACTTAGTAAAAAAAAAAGTCATGCTTCAGAAGTGTCAAAACAAAATTCAACATGTTTAGAATGTCCTTGAAAAATGACAGAGAGAGAAAATATAATCAATTGATTCATGATAGAGACAGAGTTGAGACCATCAGGTTTACGCTTGGCTCTGCCATTGTTTTCACTGAATGACTTCTGGCCAAGCCATTTAGTTTCACCATGACTCAGTTTCCCAGTTGTACAACAAGGAGTAGTTGTGTGCCTACAGCACACAGCTGTTGCAAAGATCCTTTCTACAAAATGCTTGGATAAACGCAGTTGCATAAGAGTCCTATAAGGTTGGCAGTGAGCTTTTTGCAGTTTGCCTGAATCAAGGAGAGACAAGATGATATGAAGAGCAGAGGTGTTAAACATCCTTCCTGAGGGCTGTTTCCATTCTGCTTCATATGTTTGTGATACATTTGGATTTGGCAGAATCTAGATTATTTGTGGGTGGGTTTTTTTTGTGTTTTTTTTTTTTTTTTTTGGGGGGGGGGGGAGGTGGGGTGGTTGGTTTTCTTTTTTTATGTATCTATATCTGAAATATATTCTTTAGTTTGGAAGAAAAGCTTCCCGAGCAGAGCCACTGACTCAGTGTTTATTTTATGAGTCAACAGACTAAAACCATGTCTTTGGGATATACTTATTTCTCACCTCAGTTTTCCTTGGGATGCTGTGCTAAAGCCTAAGACTTTCTCATGCAATCATTCGCTTTGAAACTATTGATCATTTTCTGAGATAAAGCTAAAGCCCAAGATGAAAAACAAGCAAATGCTATAGTAAAGAAATGGTAAAGAGCAAAAAAGAGAGAGATATGAATAAAGAGAAAGAGCAGAACAGTAGAGATCGGTGATCTGGAAAAAAAAAAAAAAAAAAAAAAAGTGATATTATTCCTATGCCATCCTCACAGGGAACAAGTTCCCTATGGAAATAGTCACAGCAGTGAACCTGATGGAGTTCAAGAAGCATTTGGACAATGCTTTCAGACATAGGGTCTGATTTTTGGGGTAGTCCTATGTGGAGCCAGGAGTAGGACTCAATGGTTCTTGTGGGTCCCTTCCAACTCAGAATGTTCTATGCTTCTAGTACAAAAAGAAAAATGATGAATAAAAAGGCTGATTTGTGGAGGTGAAAATGTTTTTAAAAATTGAAGTAATTGATATATTAGTAAGGTTAATAACTGATAAATTAGGTAAGGCAGCACTTTATTCCTAGTCCTTGTGCAAGCTGTTCATTGGCAACAGGGGATGACTGACCCTCCATAAATGCACTTCACTGCTATGTCACCCTTATTCACAGGACCCCAGTGCATAAATATTGTACAGTCTTCTCTAACAACCAGTCTAAAATTACTGACAAAGAATGATAAGTTCCAAGAGCGAATGAAATGTATTGAATTCCACTGCTATTTCCACCTTTGAAGGATGCGTCAAACTTTCCTGATTAAACTAATATTTTGAATGTTATAATTGAAAGAAAGAAAAGAAAATCCACTGTGAACATTTTGGAATGATGATAAAACCACCAGCCTAGATTTAGTTCAGAAGTACTCACAAACCATTGAAATGTATATGAATATATTAATCTAGTCCTTACATTTACAATATCTTGTTAATCTTTTATCTATATTTACATATGCAAGCAGACCAAATCAAATCATTCATATTTTGTAACATAGCAGGCATATTTTTTATTAATGATTTGCATTTTGAAACTAAGCCTAGCTTTTCATTCTTCCTGAATTTTCAAGCTTGCCCTTTTGCCTCCCACATAGTTTACTGTCATGTCATTTTCAGCTTCATGAAGCAGTAGAGCTTAGTAGTCTGTTCATGGAAATGACAACAACCCCTAAATCCAATATTCTTCCTCCAGCAGCCTCCTTGTTAGACACTGGGCAATTCACTCAACCTCTCTTTCACTATGTTATAGTGTGTTGGATGATCAGAGGTGAAGCCTAGAGGATTACATCCAGAAAGCATTCAGGCACCTAATACCTACCTTACACTGGGTTTTAGTGCTGACATCCCTGTGAGCAATCCAGAAATCAAATCAAATGTCAAGCTGTCAACATTGCACTAGGAGGGTGGCACAGGGAAATCCAATATTGGAAACCACACTAAACCTGAGATTTCTCTAGCTGTATTAGCATTGTGCCACACCCACAATAATAAGTCTGTTTTACATATATTGTACTGCCAGCAATACATCAATTCGACTCATAACAACAGAACAAGAGGTGGTGGTAAGGGCTCCTTTCTCTCACCAGGTGTTCTTGTCACTGAGTCACAGTCAAACCCTTTTTGCTTTACCTCTGGCCATCCAAATATTACTTTCTTCCCACCTGTTCTACCTTCAGCAGACACACATGGCACACCTTCAGCAGCCTTACATGTACTCTCAGTACTCTGACATAGACCAAGATCTATGATTTGGACTTTCATAAGCTGATAAGGTCATTTAATCCAAGTTTCCCACTTGCTGAACCAGGCTGAAACTGGATATCACCCTTACTCAGCCACTTGTCCACAGCCAAAAAACTGGGATGTTAAAGTGTTGGATGCAGTTTTGGCACCAAATCTGTCTCATACTCTCTCAGGCCAGCAGTAACATGCATAAAGGTGGCAGGAATTGAAATCTTCCATCAGGCTTTCTTTTTGGCTCGTGCAAAGTACTCCTTTGGCTCAAAGTTGTGCATTGTGTTATTACAGGCTGAACTCTGCTTGGCATTGTATGAGATTTATTTTCTGTAAGACTTTTAAAATAGATAGAAGCTTTGAAAATCCCAGAAATCCCAGTAGAAACAGCATAAAAATGGCACTGTTATTTGTTAATTCTCAGCAAACTTACGTTTTTAGGGGTATTTGGATTTTAATGTTTCTTCTCACACTGATTACTTTTTACTTCTGTCGCAGTAGTCAGTGAGCTGAAGTAATGAATGAAACACAAAATCAGAGGAACCTGATGGAAAAGAAAATACATTCAATGGCAGAAAAAGAGAAAAAGAGCTGGTCCTTCCATGTGTTGGATACACTCCAGAATTATTATTGGAAGGAGAATGGGTCATTTCCATTAAGCCTACTGACAGTGGAACTAGAGGAGTGCCTGACTAAACATGGCTATGTATTGTATGGAGACTAAGCAAACAGAAAAACAAAGCAGAGACCCAGGAGGTCATCTTAGAAAAATTTGGTGAATAAAATGATTATCAGGAATGAAATACTGACATTATGTTGCTCTTGAAAGCTGGATCAGAAAGGGAGATAGGGTATGTGCTCCTCACATATTGAAAGTATTAAAAAGGATTACTGTTGTGACCTATAGCTGAACACAGTCTTGTCCTCTAACATAAATGTGCAGGCTCATGGAAGTTTAACTGAAATGACAGGAGTCTTGTTATTACTTGAATGAGTAAAGAGTTTTCATGATACTGTCCTTAAAAGAGCATGGTGTATAAAGGCACAAAAGGTAAAGATTTATTCTGATCTGTAAGCTTTTTTCTGCTTGGGGTGTGCAGCATTAATCTTTTGTGTTATAGCAGCTGAGTTATGGACGTTCAGTGATCAGCTCTATTCCATGACCCTGTAGAGTCTGAATCTGATCTCAGCTGATTAGTAGACACATTAAAATTGGAGTAGGGACCAGCCCCTGTTGGCCCATTGTAAACAAAACATTCATTGCTTACCTCTAGCGAAACAAATGCAGCTGACCCTATTTGATTTGCATGGGATTTATGTTGACAACAGAAGAGATGTATCTGAGGTTAGCAAAAATACAAGACCAATGGGCTAAATTCTTTGTTGCATGAAAAGCCAGCTGGCAGAATGTGAGAGCAGGCTGAGAAGGAAGTGTAAAGACAGTAGGGAATCTTTTGAAGAAATATCTGCAAAATTAATATAAAGATTAATAGTGCTTATGACAATGTGTGATGGCTACTCAGGAGTATTTTTGAAGCAGGGTCCTATTTACCACATTTCCCTTCACCCATTCATGTGGGTTTGGTCCCACATAGGATACCAGCCTTCATATATTGATTTTATGATAACTGAAAATACTTCCTTTTCCTGCCTCCTCTGAGAATATTTTTTATAGCCCAACACACTTAGAAAGAATTGCATCTTTGAATGAAAATAAATTGATTTAAAAATATTAACGTGACAGAAATAACTAAAGTGTTAACACATTTATTTAGGGTTATTCCAGGTATTCATAAGCAGTGCTGATGCTGTGGGCTGCATTTCCAAAACTGCTAATTATTTTGGGTTCCAAGACCAAAATACTTTACAAGTACCACTATGATTTACTACACCAGGGAGGAGTTCTGAAAATAGTCCTTCTCAGGTGTTCCAAGTCTGACTCCTGAAAATTGATCCATCCAAGTCCATCAGTGTTTGAAAATGTAACCTCAGGTAATTCAGCCCTACTTTTAAAGATCAAGTTTTTATCATTCATCATGATGCATCCTTTGTAAGAGAGATAGGATGTATCAAGAATAAAATGAAACCATTCCATGCTCCTCAAAACATTGCAGGATAGAATTAAACTGAAATCAGTCATTGGTTCACTGAACCATAGGAAGACATTCAGCCTTGGGGGATTTTTTTTTCTTTCCCTGTCTGTAGCCACATGAAATTTAAGTCTTATCTAGTCAGAGGAGATAGAGAGAGAAATGTAACTCCACAGGATTGAATCTCAGGTTGGACTGAGTGGTTGTCTATAAGTAGTTCTGTCTCCCCATTGGCCAGTTTGGATTAGATTATTTCACTGATAAGACTTTGGGCCTGTAGTCTTGTGATGCTGCTGTTCAGAAGTTACCAAGCATGAGATTCACATCCCCTAACTTCAGATGTCTGTGGTTTAGGTGACTATATATAAGCTGGTAGACTGGACTCCCTCTGGAGTGAGAAGAGAGAAACAAGATAAGATTCATTTTAACTTATTTCAAAAGTTTGTTTTAGGATGAAATGATTCTGCTTCTGGAGGCATATTTCCTCTCCATGAAGTCTGAAAAATACAAAGGAAGCCCAGGTTATCTAACTCAGAAGAAGACATCTGAACATTGCAAAATTTTGCATTTGCACAAATATTCCTTCTTCACTACCAGATCTATACTCTTTAGATAACAGACTACCTGTAAACTGTGTTTTTTGGGTAGATGAATATAGCAATTATCCCTTGTGTATATGCTTTATCATGTCATTTATAAATTAATGCCACTTATTCAACAGATTGTAACATATCCTTGTAGTCTCATTACAACCTGTATCTGTACTGAAACATAAGTACACAATACCCAACATATATATCCACTTCTGGTTTAACATGCAAATAGTGTGAATTCTGTATATATCCATTTTGTAAATTGTGATTTAGGGCATTTTTTTTAACAGCGAAAAATATTCCTAAGAAATGCCCATGTCTCAGGGATATTTTTTCACTGTTTTTGTGCCAATAACAGTGAAGAGGTCCATCTACAGGATCTGTTGTAGGCAACACCAAATACAGAACAAGGGAACAGAGTTGGCTACATCTGCATTCAAAATTATTTTCTTACCATTGTCCAATGATAAGTTTCAGAGGTAAACCAAAAATGTAGATGGTTTATATGAAAACAGCTCTAGAGTTCTGCTTAACAAAGCAGCTACGTAAACCAGGGCAAGCACTCTTGCCAGCATAACAACGGTGGGAAACCATAGGAATGCTTCTGAGATGAGCTGTATTTTCTGTGTAGTCTATAGAAAACCACTTCGGGGTGAAGCTCTGGCTTCACAGAAGTGACCCAACCATTATTGAGGTCAACAAGTCCCAAGATTTCACCTTCTTCACCTCTTTCCACATCTCTGCAAGTAGAGGGCTGTTAATGAATGTGTTAATTAATGTTTGCTTAGGGCTTTGGCGAAGCAGTACACCACCAAAGTGCTCATTAACGGGGGCAAACACTGGAGCTTGTGTCCCCACTCCTGGCCATGGGAAGCTCAGCCTCTCCATTCTCTGCTCTCATCTCTAAGTATTCGTCCATCAGCTGTGCCATCCTCCAGGTCACCCAAATTGTCCAGCAGCAGCACTTCCATCTAATAAAATTAATTTTCCTGTGGCAGATATTAATCAAAATCCTCCTGCCACCTTCTGCAACTTTAAATACATTTTAATCTGGCATTGCTTCTTATACTATAGTGGGAGGAAAGGGAAAGATTAAAAGAAGAAAAAAAAAAAAAAAAGCATGTTAAAGGAGCACAAGCAAATCAATTTTTATATCATTTAATAAATATAGTAGTAAAACTTATTTCTAGATGAAATTCAAGTTTAAATATTAGACATCAGAGCAATTGTAAACCTCCGTGGCCCCTTTGTTGAACTCCTGATTTGAAGGAGGTTCTCAGGAAGCCCTTAGATGGAGAATCGCTAGTGGGAGCTGCAGGGTGTGCTGGCATTTCCCCCAGCGCTTGCATCTCTTTTGATACCAGGTAGTCTCGTGAGGTATTTGAGTGAAAAGTATTGGGATGGAGATGACATAGTAAAACAGAAGGAGGGGGAGAGAGAGTGCTTCAGGCTCTAGGGAGTATATAAATATATTATAAAGCCCTGAAACACTTAATAATTAATCCTGAGCAAGAAGTCTCTCACTTTCTTTCTTTTTTTTTCTTTTTTTTTTCTTTTTTTTTTTTTCACTATGAAAAGGACAAAAGAAAGGCTTAGGAACTCCCTTCCCCCACTAAAATCAGCCAGAAAAGAAATGAAGAGTTTAATTTAACCCTTGATGTTCATAAAGTTATCCCGTCAGCTCTTTGTTACCTTCATTCCCAAACTGCTTCTCCTTTGCTCCTGCACCATTTATATTTTGCTTTTAGCCCATGACAGGAAACTGACTTGCCTCTTGCTTTCTGATTTCACTCACACTGTGCTGAGCAGGATTTAATCAGAATTTCTGGAGTGATCCCAAATGTCGCTTGTCCTTGTTTCCTCGTGCAGTTTAACCTTCTGCAGCGGCTCTCGCTCTCAGCAATACGTGCCGCAGGTGATGTCTGCATTAGCCTTTTCTGCTGATGAACAGTCAGGGTTGTCTCATTTTCTGTTCTTCGTCTTGGGCTTTGTCCTGTTAATTTAGCTGCCAGGTGATAAGGCTGCAGGATGTGTCTTAATGTAGCCTCAAGCCAGATCCAGACGAGATGATGCGGTTATGTGACACTGGGAGATTTGTGCCGTGCAGACACCCACCGTGATGCAGCAGCAAGATAGTGATGTTTGCATGGATGTGTCCCTGGGCTGGCGCTGGCTCATCTTCTGCTGGTCTGTGCTGGCTAAGAGGCGATTCAGAGCCAGGAATTTGGTCAGTGTCTGAGATTTGTCTGTTTTGCCAAAATGCAGTCACCCCTTCCAAGCAACTGCTGCTTGGGCCTCCAAATTTTCCTCATACGGTGTTGCTCAAGTGCCATGTTCATACACATGTTCACCTGCAGAAAGAGTTTCTGGTATTTTAATCAAAAGTACTGTTAACTGTCAGAACTTGCATCTGGAAATGAGTTCTTCTTAATATTGGTGGTGTTGATCATGGCCTTTATACCAGAAAAATGCCCAGAATTGGGCCCCCTTTTGTTAGACAACTAGAATAAAGATTGAATTCATAAAAGGCAGAAGAGACAGGAGGAACTCCTGCAGAAATGAGCAGAAATAGGAATATTTTAAAATGTCATGTTAGATTTACATTGTTGGTACCTCTCATTTTTGTTCAGTCTTTGCAGAATCTGATTTTCTTTTGCTTCTCTATGGGTGTATTCTGTTGTGTGTTCTCAGCTGATTCAGAGTTTAGAGGGAAGACTTAAACCAACACAGCATTGGTTTAAGACATAAATTTTTGATGTTAATGGAAAAGAGGACCAGATTTCAGTTATTACATAGCTTCTTCTTCAGGATGGTCCTTTGATATGGCCATGTCAGTCTTTTATTTACTAAATAAAGTCTATGCATCCAAAGCACTCTAAAAATATTAAAATAACATAAAATAAAGTAATAAAATACAATAAAATACAATAAATCCAGAATGATCTGCTGTTGATATACAACACTTGGTGTACAAGTGACCATCTGTTCCATCTCAAATCATCCTGTCCCATTAGTGATATGAGAATGTTTTGTTGTTTGTTTATTTTGTTTGTTTTTTTGTTTTTTCTTTTTACCCACACAACCTGAATTTTTACATGAAGCTTTGTAATGACTAGAGATTTCCTTCCTTTTAGTGAAGTTAATGCTGAGTATGATCATTACCATAATTGTCAGGTGATGGAAAAGTAATTTGAGAATAAATTGACATAATTTTTTTCAAAACTACTCATAGCATTGCAGTACTTATTATTATTTGAGGTATTTCCATAGCTATTTTTTTTCTGGAAGGTCGTGTAGTGCAATGATTGTGGGGGCTGACACCTTTTGCCTCCATTTCCCCATCCATAAAACACCGCTAATAACAATTTATTTTTTTATTTTTTTTTTTTTTGGTGATGTGATAGTCAGGATAATCAGCCCTGTAAAATGTGCAGCATTGGCCTAAAACTCTTTGTTAAACCATGTAATGATGTAATTAATGTTGCAAGTGGCACCTTGACTCCACTAATTATTCAAGACGTGGCAAGAGACAAAGGAGCAGGGAACTGTCATAAGTGAGAAGGAAAGCTGGAGTGATGTGTAATCCTTGTTTTTACCAACATAAGCTCTTAAGGGATTAGGGATTGTTATTACATTTGTGTCTTGTTAAGCTGAGTGCCTTGCCTGTGCTAACTAAATAAAAAAATAATTCATAACAGCAATCTAACAGCAAAAGAAGAGCATAAAGATTTGGAAAGAACAGGTGAGACTGTGTTGCTATTAAGTTGCAGTTACACTTTTGTGGGAATTGCGAGCTTTTAGGGTTTTCCTATATGCAAACTAAACTGTAAATGTCTGATTTAGGCCACCAAGGATGATTTCCCTAGTCCTGTATATCCAGCTGAGTGAACGAATGAAATCAATAAGTGTGAATGTTTGTCAAATTACATTTGGACCTAATGAGAGAGAAAGCTGATCACCATGCTTGAGAGAGAGAGCAAAGGATGTAGACTCCAAAATATGACAGAAAAAGAATGAATTATGTTCTGCTCTGCTTCATACCCAGCCTTTATCGCTGCACGATCTGAGTGCTTTCCAGTAGCGCATTAAGCAGTATGACTAACATCTGTCACATCAAGATCTGTTCCCCCTGTCACTTTTTCCATCACCACCACACCCCTTGCAAAGCGGGAGCGTTTGATGTGCAGGAGACAGTTTCATTTTGGTAGGTTTTGGGAGGCTTTTTTATTATTATTATTATTTTCAGTGCAGAGACAACTCTCTGTATCACGTATGAAGTGAAGATGAGAAGTGTGCTGTAGTCCTGCAGGTGTTTTTTACCCCTCAACACACTCATCATTTCCTAAAGGTGTGGTGACTTTGCAGAGTGGGTCACCCATCCATGGGTCGCCCATTCATTGCTCATCCCATAACTGTCAACTGTCTTTTTAGAACTTCATCCATGATAGCTCAGAAAAAATAAAAATAAATAAATAAATAAATAAATATATAAATATATATTTATAAATATATATATATATTATAATATATATAATATATATTTTATATATATTATATATATATATTATATATATATAAAAATACTATATATATATAAATATATATAAATATATAATATATATATTATATATATATTTTATATATATATATATATATATATACATATATATACATATATAGTATTTTGTGGACTTTTAGAGAAAAAGGCAGATTCTGAATCTTGTCCAGGACTCTGTGGAAGAGCATTACCCACAGAGAGAATCACAGAAGTGTTACAAACCTGAAAATCCCATCAACAAGGCTATGCAAGGACTTTGGGGAGACTCCGAGGATGGGTCAAACCTTGAGGTTTAAACTCCCCCTATTAATGTCCTATACAAGTCAGGAAGTGTTTTGCTGCAGGAGGAACAGACTGAGGACTTAACAATTTAGTTTTGCTAATGATAACACTGGTAAAATTCCAAGGTTTGTAAATATCGATTCTGTTGTACTCTCTTCTCCACAGATGATAGTTTTCAAGTGCTGCTGCTGATTTGAACTGCATTGGCATTCATGAAGTTATTCCTCATTTTAACACTCAGATAATTGGGAGCAGGACCAGGACATCTGGGTTTCAGCTTTTCCCTGAAATTTGGTTGTTGGTATTTGTGTTGTTGCTTTTTATAAAGAACAAACTATATTCAGTCAGAGTGTAAAAGAGGAAATAATCCATTCTAGTGATTTTTAACCTTTTCTGATTTGTGAATCATGAAAATCTTCAGCTGGAGAAATTCCTTCCTAAGAGAAGCACTTATTTGCCTTTCACTTACATGTTTGTTGTTTTTTTTTGTTGTTTTTGTTTTTTCTCCCTCCTGATCTGTTAGAACTTATCTGCAGATCCCATTGTGACCTGGTGTTGAGAATCATTTTCTGTCTAAATTAAAACTCATGGAGATTGAATGTAACTGTCACGATTCTGCTGAAATTTTTTCTTTATTTGATCAGTTTTTTGTAATTTGCACCTTCAGAAATCATGACTTACTATCATGCTACTATCCTTAATAGTAAGGATAACAAAAATAAATAAAATTTTCCCACAGAAGTCATCACAAGTCATCACAAGTTCCATTCCTATTTTGCCATATTTTGCAATATTACAGTCAAGATCCCTGACAAAACCATTCTGCCATGGAAATACTGTCCAGGAGTTATGACTTCCCTTCCTATAGCAAAGGAAAGCAACTGGAGCTGTGAAATGGGATCAATTGCATTCCCCTTCTACCCTTCGAGCACAGCCGGGAGTGTTTGGGATGAATGAGGCAGAAAGAGTAGGTGAGTCACAGAAAAAGGGACAGGAGTTGGAAGCATCAGGAAATCTCAGATACTTCTGGTCCTTCAGCTCCTTCTGGGGTATGTGAGTTGATTTCTCATTATTTTTGAAATTGGGCTTGAAGCTGTGAATATGTTAAGGTGAAGAGTAAGAAATTAATTGATATAGCAAATGATGAAGACTCAAACTGAAATGGTGGAGAGGAGAGGGATATATAGTGAGATGCTGTGGTATTAAGGGGCTGGCAGATACTATGTTAAGCACATAATTATTTCTCATTGGGCATTTTGGTTGGAGGGGGAAAGGTGGCTACACCATCTGGCAGCTTTTCTGTGATTTAGTCCCAGCTGGTTCTTCTCGTGAGGGCTCCCAAAGAGACCAGAAAGCTGGCCTTGTTCACTAGAAACTGTTGCTAGTTGGCTCACATGCTCAAAGTCAGAAAAGGCTGTTCAAAAAAGCAAAATTTTGGAGGCTCACACAGAAAATTTTAGTGACTTTCAGGCCAAATCTCATGACTTTGTCAGTTCATTTCATTGTTCAGAGGTTTCTGGGATTGCTAGTCTTCCTGCCCTGGAAAGGTTTAAACATGCTTACTGCTATGCACTGAATAAAGCCCTGCAAACATTATCTTCTATATAGATTTGAACGTGTTTGTGAGTCTTTGCAGGATGGATGTCTTATGCTATCAAGTCTTTTACAGCGATGCTAACAGTTCAAATGGGATGGCTTATTTATGTTTATGGTCAGACTATTGTAAAGCATATGTTTCCATGTTTTCAGTTATGGGCTAGCTTTATTTTCACATACAATTTTTCTACCAGTGGTTGTGTCTGATTCTTGCCATGTCAATGTGTTGTAGAAAAGGCTCATCCCACTTTGAAAAATGGTAGCAGAGTTTTATCCCCTGCGTCATTAACCCTTCACTATTACTTTCTGAGTTCAGCTCGTTTTAATAAAGCAATCATTATTGCTTTCTGATACAGAAGGAGGCAATAGAGAATATCCCTTTCTTCTCCCTTCTCCTTTCATCCTTAAGATCACATGCAGTGCGCAGTTGCTTGCGCCAGTTTCCTGGATTCATTCTGCTCTCAGAGCCTGCTCCAAGCATCTCATCTCCCCATCCTCTTTCAGTTGCTTCCTTTCAGGCTTCAGGGAAGTGATTACCCTGCCTCTTAGCAGTTCTCCCTCAGCCACTGTGAATGTGGTAATAAATTCACCAAGTGCAAAAACCAAATATATAAAAAGAGGATTCAAATAGATTAAAAATAGAGTAATTAAATCAAACCTGTGATCTCTTGTTTCTTAACCTTTCCTCTCTCGTTTCTCCAATCACTCAGATCCATATTCTTGCACTGCATGTTAAGGTTCAATGTGAGAGCAATAGGAGTGCGTAGGGTGTATGAGGGGATGGTCAGAAATGCAGCATTAAGCCCTCAGATCTAGAACCTGGAAACCAATCTCTAAGGACCAATCTCTTTTTACAACCTAAGGAAAATTATGACAGTGCCTTCTCACTTCGAGTGCCCACATTCCTGTTGACTAAGAGTCATTGCTTGTCCATCTGTTTGCTTTTTTTTTTTTTTTTTTTTTTAATTAGTTAGACTGACAAGAAGCTGCCTGCCACATTTTTGTTGAATTCGTTCTATTTAGCATGGGTTGGCTGCAAAGCAACTCTCTGCTTCAGTCAGATGGAGAGTCCTGGCAGATGGGACATTTTTCAAGGTCATTTTTGCATGTGTCTGGGGGTTTATGTGGCCAGAATAACCTTCACTGTGTCACTTTATTTAAACACTTCCCCCCCACACCTCCCTTTCGTTGTAATATATTAAAAATACCGTAACTTAAAAATATTCTGCAAATACAAACTCATTTTCATAGCCTTGACATCTTTTAAACATGCCATCAAAGTTTATTTTGTTAGCAATAAAACCATAAAATGTGATAATTTATGGAAGCAGTGTTATCAGTGTATGAAATTAAGGGACAAGTGGTGAGTAGAATCAACGAGAGTACCAAGTAGTAGTAAAGACCCCAGTTTTATAGTTTACTGTCTCATCAGTCTCTGCCCTTAGGCAGTGTTACTTGTCCCTACACAACAGGAGTAGGTACTCAGTAATGTCAAGGCATCAGCTGTCCTGAGAATGGCCAAGCTGCCCGGAGGATTTCACCATAATTGCGCCCTTCTGTTGATACAATTCTTTCTTTATGCAAGATGTTTGTTGTAGTGAAGTGATTTCTGATTCTTCCAGGTGGGATAAGACAGCCTGGGATCCTCCACCTTCCTCCGAAGTGACTGTCCAGATTTCTCAGAGCAGTGCAGGGTCCTGTCAGGGAGTCAGCAGTTACATTTGTATATTTTGTATAACTACAAAATTTTGTATAACTACAAAATATACAAATGTAATGGTGCACATATGTACACATATACTCTCAGTCCATAGAACATCTGTACAAACATGCTCTACAAATAGAAAAAAAGATAGTAACAACTTGTAAAATATATAGGAGGTATAGAAGCAGGAGAGCATTTCTATTCAGAGCCAAATATGAAAGAGTGCAAAAGCCATTCAGTTTATGTGACTGAGCAGAAATCTGATAGATCATCATTTTTTTTAAGTGCAGATGTAGGTAAAAGTTATGAAGATAAAGATTGTATTATCTTGAGTCTCTGAGAGGGAGTCTGGTTGCAGCTGACCTGGAAATCCCAGGCTGATTCCATATGTCCTCTGGAAGGTCAAAATCTTTTATGCTATTTTCATCTTGTAAAATAATATCATTGTCCATTTTAATGTGGTGGCTTATGTCTGAGAGAAAAAAGCCTTGACCTATTTATTCAGTCTGGAAAGTGTTTTCAATGAATCTACTCCAAACCTGTTTGCAGTATTGGAAATTACTACAGCAGGTTCTATATATAGATAATGTCAGTCCTTTACTGTTTTGCTTTTTAAAAAATAGCCATTATTGTTGAATATGCTTTTAACAAAGCAAAATAAGGAAATGCAAATTGAATCAAATGTATTAGTGAGGATTAACTAAAATGGATAAGAACCTTTATGCAGGATCATAATAACTTTTACATGCATAATATACCTTTTTCTACCATAATATACTTAATATACCATACCAAAACAATTTACTCAAAGTTAGAGAATTGTATGAGCTTTTGTCTGAGTGTTTTCCTTCTATCCAACAAGAAAACAGTATCATACATTACTACTCTGTTAAAATTGTTTTTGTCACAGAGGTTAAATGAATAAATTCATGGCTTTTTTAAACTTTAGTAACAATTATTTTTTTAACTATTTCTAGAAGAAACATCATTTTATGTCATATAAGAAGTGAAAACTGATTTTTTCTGTATGTACAAATCTATATGCATACACTTGCATACATTCATGAAAAACACACATCAGATAATCTTGACTTTCCTTTTTGTCTTCCAAAAACTGCAGACTAAAGAAATGCTTACATTTTGTATGTTTTTGATAGAAATGAAAGTTCAATAACTACAAACATGCAAAAGTGTAAAGTGTAGCTACTTTTTGCAAAGAACATTTCAGCTATAACTGGCCATTATTTTGCTACCTCAGCCTGTAAGAATACTACTGATATAAAATCTAACATAATCTGTGTACCTCTCTAATGTTCATTCTGTAAATGTAGCTTGAGATGGGCTTTCTCCTAGACTAAAAATTGAGCTGTGTAGGAATCAACATACTTCTAATCACCACTTTTTACTGACTGTAGATGAAAATAGCATTATTTGAAAATGTGTTACCTGCTATGGTTAAAAAATACATCCTCAAGGTACTAATCTCTGTCAATGCTAAGTGGTTGATGATGCAAAAAAATGAGCATCAACACTCAATACATCAGGTAGTTTTCTAAACAGACGTGTTTTTCTGGTCTGGGCTGAATCAGTGAGTATAAACCACTCTGTATTAGAGTAAGAGAAAAAGGAGGAGTTTTTTTTTTTATTTTTTGTAAGATGTAAAGTACTTGTGAATGAGAACCAATATTATCCTCTTATTATCCTCTGGTTTGACTTCCCAGCAAGGGAGACTGAAGACAAAGGACAGTTATCTACCGGTTTGGTGGTGGACAGAGCTGAACATCTCCTCCCTAAACCTTGCATGATATGGGAGGCATCATTAAATACAGACTATTAAAGAGGGGTAGAAAGAGGCACAAGTCCTTTGACTATTGCACAGTGCAAAGAACTCTCACCAGCTGGGTCTGGCTGTTCTCTTGGGTGATTAGCTGCATCTGGAGCTCCAGGTCAAGAACTCAGAGGTAACCCACAGTCTTATGCTGTGGGAATAGATAGGATGACGGATCTCCAGGGGAAAGGACACCCTCACTTCCTCCTTCCTATATCCTTCACTTATGTATAGCTGTTCACACAAGACCTGACATTCTGGTACATCTCCTTCAATCCTATGCTACCATGTATATGGTATGTAGCATAGAACATAATTTCTATGCCAGAGTCTACAGTTTCTGCATTTGTGTTTTTTTTGTTTTGTTTTGTTTTGTTGTTTTGTTTTCCAAATGAATATGTTGTAGCTCAGTCTTGAGTTAGACAGCTTAACTGATGGAGAACTAGCACAAAATCTAGACACACTCTTTAAGGAGTTAATGAAACCAATCTTTTAGCCTGAATTTGTCTAGTTATATCTTCCCAACACTGGCTGTTACAGTTTGCTTGGTTTTACTTCTGCTGAGTTAAAGATAGTTTACTGTCAGAAGGCCCTTCTTTCTCTAACTTCACATAACCCATGACCAAGTAAAGTCTTGGTCATCTACAAATAAACTAAATAGACTGGGATACTATGATTTCCCCTTAAAGACACATTTCCATACACTTATTAGCTTTTTAAGATATTTTCCAAAATATTTTGTAGTTGGTGTCTGTTTTGGAAGTGTGACTTCTGGAAACAGTCCAGGAAAAACCTTCCGAACCTTATCACTAAAAGCAATTCTATATCCCAACTTGAGGCTTAAGCATCCAAATATTTTGTTTGCATTCTTTGTTACAGCATCACACACACTATATATATTTATATCTATATCTATCTATCTATCTATCTATCTATCTATCTATCTATCTATCTATCTTTCTATCTATCTATCTATCTATCTATCTATCTATCTTTCTATCTATATATATATAGTGGTTATACAGGAATAAGCCTTATATCTTATTTCAGCATAGCATATCTCTGCCTGTTGAGTATGGTATGTACTTAAATGAAAGATTTTACATTTGTCTGAAATGGAATGTATTTTCTATTAAATGAGTCACTCTTAACAAAATACTTGTGAGGGTTGGGGTATCTAAGCCTGTCCCCTACCCCCCCTTCTCTCCGTCTGCTGATTTTTATCCATAATGAAACTGAATGAGTGGGAGATGAGTTTTAATGTTTTTTTAGTAACCTTTTAAATTCATTTCACTATGTTTAAACAAATGCTAAACTTCATTTCCTCTTTCCAAAATGATGTAATCAGACTGTCGAGTCTACGACTTGTTTTGATGGTAGATAGTCCTTGATTATTATTAATGCAAATGCTTTAATATCCCCCCAAGCCACAGCCAACCTGCATGAAAAGAAATATTCCCTGGCTCTGATGTCAGAAAAGCAAACTGAGCTGGCCTCCTCATTGTTAATTTGGAAAAGAAAACAAAAAGACTTGCAGCTGGCCACTAATTTCTCATTTGTACCTCAAGCAATGTTTAAATGTTGCATTTCTTTTCCTTTTATAAAAGTGTAAGCGTGATCTGTTAAAACTCCACTCAAACTTAGTTTGAAACACATTTATCTTTTGAGGTAGGCTTTTTTCATAATAAAAATATTATCCAGAGGAAGCAGAGTTACATGCATTCAACAAATTTACAAGGTGATATTGTTAACATAGATTTTACTACCAGAGGTCTTGCCAAGGGCCATACCTTTGCTCTCTGATTATATGATTTCCTCTTTGCTTGTTCAGCACACTCTGTCCAACCCATGCTTCCTTCTGGTCCCTCCACAGCCCATTCCTCATGCTGTTGGTGTGCTCTGTGAGCTCCCATTTCAGGCAATATAAAGTCTGTCCCAGGCCTTGTGCTCAGTACTTTTTCTGCTCTGTGAAGTGACTGCCTATATTGGCACCTGAGTCCAGAGGGATATAAGCCTTTTTTTTCCTCCTCAGTGCATCCGGTTTCTGCATAGGTAGTGTTCTCAGAATAAAATCCCATCTTTGTTAACTCTGCAGCCAGTTCTTGCCCTAAGGCACAAAAGAAAGTGCTTAAGATAATGCATCAGTTTCCAGAAGACCAGTATAGACTGGTCATCACTTACAAAGTTTTCTGTTATTTGTTGTGTTGCAGAGAGTTTCACCAGCACTTTCAGTACTTTTCTGGGAGCTGTGTTTGAGAGAGTGCAGGCGGTGTGATGTATCCAGTAGGACATACAGGAAGCACACAGCTGGGTTAAGGGCTTGCTGGTTTTATAGAATCAAACATGGAGAAGACCACCAAAGTCTGGGAGTAGAGAGGCTGGTGCATCACTGGTGTAAATGTGCCAACAAGTCTGCATTGTTTGACATGAAACATAGAGAGATCTACAGCAGCCCTGCTGACTTTGCTTGTGGGCTGTTACCTTATGAGACTCTAGTTGATTAATCATTACTGCTCACTTAGGGGCCACTTCCATGCAACCCCAACAGATGGGCTGCTTTGAGATCAGTGTGGAGAAGACTACATTTTTTTTTCCTATATTTTAGAAGACTTGTTACTTCAGCAAAGCGCAATTTATCTTTCAATTCTCACATACTTCTTACTTCTGCCTCACCACCTTTCTCTTTAATTCCTCATGCATTCGTGTCAATTTCTTTCTTGGAAAGAACAGCTTTAATACATTCCTTGCATTATTCTCAAAATAAAATAAAATAAAATAAAATAAAATAAAATAAAATAAAATAAAATAAAATAAAATAAAATAAAATAAAATAAAATAAAATACAAAAGGACCTCCACAAAGAACAAAAGGCAAGCTATGTTGTAAGAAAGGCAGGATGCATACTAAAGGAGCCCAACATCTTTCTATATTAAAATTAAAGCTATTCAAAAATATCTTATATCCAACACTGAAATTCGGTACTATCTACAGAAGCTGCAGAGTCAGAAGAAATCTTGAAGTTTTACTTAGAAACCTCCAGGGAACAGCAGCTCCTCAATAAGGAATCTATTGCCTTCAACATGGTTTCTCCTACTCTCAGGGTTTTTCTGAATTGTATGAATAAGGACCAATGCTGAGAACAGCTGTGTGTCTTCACTAGTCATTGACTCTTGTTGAACTGAGAGCCCTTGGCTTTGCAGGATCCAGTTACTCACTGATCGTTAAACTGATAACAATTGCCCCTTCTTAGAAGTGGTCATTTTTCTTGTAGTGCTGACCTTCAAGACAAAAAGAAACAAAATCCAAACCAAACCAAATCAAAATAAAACAAAATAGATAAAAATAGGGATAATTAATCTCAATGGAAAGAAACCCTGGACTAGATTTCCTTCCTGTGAGTCCTCATTATTCATAATTTAAATATTTGGAGTGTTTTGGATAGAAATAAATAAACAATGGATAATGAGGAGGGAAAAGGTGAGGACTGGCATGGCACTTTTTTACTGAGGAGGTCAGAAGTTCGGGTCTTGTGCAGCTCACCATTCATCCAATGTTGAATTAATCTCCATACCGAGAAGACAGACTATCACATAATGGGCAGTTAGAATAGAAGCCTCTTAAACCAGATCTGTAGAGATATATATACTTCCTTTTTTCTATTCAGGGATCTTATTAAAAAGTCATCCTCCCATTGTCTCAAATCCTGAAGCAGCATCCACTCAGTGCTAGCTCCTAGGTACATATTTTTGAGGTGGAAACATTTTCACCTTTCACTATTTGCCCTGAAGTTGTTAAGGAAAGAGATGGAAAAAGGACCGTATGGTTCTGAAGAACAATTTTGGATAGCCTCATAGCAACAGAGATAATTCCAGTAGAAAACTGGAATCTGGACTAGGAAGTCTCAATTTCCAGGCTATGTCATGTCAACTCCTAATACATTTTTCCACCAGTGAAACTAACTTAACAGTTTTTAAAAAGAATATTCTGCTCCATGGGATTGTTCCCCTTACTTTACTTCCATAATTTACCCAGTGTAAATTCTGTTGTTTTAGGAAAATTAACTTCTATTTCCCCCCTCCTTTTAAATAGATCTCATTTCTACTTTGTGTGATGGCTAAATATTCCTTTTCCTTTTCTTCTTCACCCATTTTGAACATTTGCCTTTCATTAGTATATCTCTGTCCTTCCTCTAGATCCCACTGAAAGCTCTGAAAATCTTCCCATAAAAGTCACAAGCAGGCAACACAGTGCCTTAGTCATAACACTCCCCTGTTGTTCAGAGGTAGTTTCCTCCCAGATCAGTCTTGCTACTTCTTTAATTGTTTGGGTGGATGCCTCTGAAGTGCCTCCAGCTCCGTCTGATAATGAGGTGTTTCCACCGAACACCTTTCCAGATGTTGTGTCACTGGCATGAGGCACAAAGGGGAGGTTGTTACCACCTTATGCAGAGACGTGATGATGATTCTGTTTAGGCACTTTGGAAGTTTTAAGAGTGTTTTTGTTTGTTTTGGTCTGGTTTCGTTTATTTTCTGTTATGTATCGATTGCAAATTTATGTCTAGTTTGCATGCTGGAAATGAGCAAACGACTTGAACACATTTTCAGCAGCTGTGACCTGCCATCTGAGGTGATGATATTTTGTTCCAATGTTGGTTGTTTCCCCTCAAATTGTCACTTGAGTTGCTGTTTTAAAACTGCAGGTTGCCCTCAGCTTTCCAGTAATCATTTTGAGAATCTAGTTGAAGCATTTAATATGGTGGACTGCCATTTTCTGCCCCATGGTGTTGCTTGTATCTGCTTGTCTGCTTTTTCACAAATGTTTGACCGATTATTTGACCTAGGTGACTAGTACAGAACAACTCTGAAATAAATACTTTGTAAATTTTAAGGCCAGAAGGGAACATTATGCTCATCTAAACTGACATTCTACAAGCAAAAGGCCATAGAGTCTGACAGGTAGCTTCCATATTCTCTTTCAGATAAAATATGTATTTTAAGTCTTATCTAGGAGATTTGCAGTGATAGGCTGCCTGCCTTATCTCCAGATAAATTATTCCAATGACTAATTGCCCTAAATGTACCAAAAATAAAAATAAAAAATCAGCATATGCATAGTCAATTAATCCAGCTTTAGAGACCAGTCATTAGATCTTGTTGTTTCTCGATCTTCTAGATTGCTATAATAAATCTCTTTCTCATGTAAGCAACTGCACTTGCAAAGAAAATGACATTCTCAGGGGGTTAGATATATTGTGTACAGATGTGTGTTAAGCAATAAAAAGAAGATTTAAGCTGAGGAAAAAATAACCCTTAATATTAAATTGTTCATCTGTTTGTGGAAAATGCACTTTCCCCATAAGAGTATTAAAAAGAGTGGATAAATTGCTCAACATAAATAAGTGAAGTAGGTTGACTAATCATCTAAATTTTCTTTGGCATTTCTGTTTTCTTGGAAGTCATATCACTTCAAAATTTGGGATACTATTGTTTGTTGTTATTGTTTTATTTTGGTTTTGTTTCTTTGTTTTATTATTATTTTCCTCATATATAATTTGATTCATTGAACACTTCCCAGTGAAAGTATTTTCATTCTGGAAAGGAACTGTGAAAGAGAAAAAGAAATCAAGTGTTAATTTCTATTCACATAAACTAATGCCATCATTGAGAAATAAATTTGAATAAAAAGTGATTCATAAGTACAGCAGGGGTCTGGTTTTCTGTCACCATGGAATGTAATTAAAATGGAGCTTTCATAGCTCTAAGTATGGAGTAATCAGAGTTTTCCATCCATTACTACATTCATTTTCTGAGTGGTTCCAGAGCTGGAGGATCTAACCTATCCAAAGACAACTGTTTCTTGACTAAAGCAAGCTGCCCAAACCATGGCTGTCCCAGTTCAAGTGCAAGCTACATGAAAAAAAATAAATAAATAAATAATAAAATAAAATAAAATAAAATAAAATAAAATAAAATAAATAAAATAAAATAAAATAAAATAAAATAAAATAAAAGGAACATTTACCTTGAGATGGATTCTCAAGGTAGGTCTTTTCTGCAATAAATGGAGTGAGTGTGTGCTGAGTGTGTTTCCTCCCGGTGTACAGTTTCATAGTTTGTTCTGGCTCTATACAGCCTCTCGTATCTTGGCGAACAGCAGAGCTGTCAGCCTCCAAGCTCTGTGCCAGCATCCTGTGCACATTCTGCCAAAAGACAAACGAACGATGAGTTGAAGACCAGTAAAGTGATGCACAGCTGATCCAGCTTTGTTGTTCCTTTGGGCTGTATGGAAGATTGCTTTGGGCTTTCATGTGAAATAGCTCAAGTACATGTATGTGCCCTAAAGCCCTAGGTGAAAATATAAACATATGCTACATTGATCAGCATGGCTAATTAGTTAGGACCCTCCTTCCATTTGTTTATGGGGCAAAGCAGGCAATAGTGAGCACCCTGTCTTTAAGAGTTCACAGCAGATATTAAATTATGAACAATGCGCAGATGACAAATTCATCAGGAACTCAGGAAGAGGATGAGGCAGGTGGTACAAAAGGCATTGAGTCCATTCACAGGGCATAAAGACACAGCTCTTGTGTTATAAGTAGATTAGGGGTCTGTGGCTTACATATACCTGCAATGAGTCATTAACAAACATTAGATTAAAGCAACATTAATTTGATCACATCCTTTTTGCCACCTTTCCACCAGACCATGCTATTAGTTTGGGACAAACCACTTAGAAAGAGATTTTGATGAAAGCATGTTATGAAAATTCTTAATGGGTGGGATTTAAACCCAATGGATTATAAACCTTTATTCACAGCACACCTGTAAATCCTGATAATTTTCCTTTCTGTGAGTTTCCAATGTAATATTTGCACACCCTGATTATAAATTTTGAAGAAATAGCTTATAACTGTGGTTAAAATGCAGCATTAAAGCAGTTAAACAGCCTCCTTATTAGCATTAGAACTATAGTCAAAACACATTATACTTGGCTAATAAATTTATTTTTTATGTAATGGAAATGCCATCAAAGCATAGTTAATCTGAATTGAATTAGATTATAATTGGAGCTCTTGTGCACAAGGAATGAAAATGATTCTTTATTGTTGCAGACTGACAATGCAGCATTTGTTAGTCCCTCCCCACTACCCTTCTAAGTGGCAGCTGTAGTATTAGTGTGCACATCTCGTAAGCCGTCCATATAATATTACTATGTCTCTGCGAAAGGAGCTTAGCAGTAAGACAGAGGGAAATGTATTGCTCTGAAGGTAATTCATCTCACTTCCCCCCTTTCATTCAGAGGTGTGTGTACTTGAGAAACTGTCTTGTGCATAAGCATCCTCACTTTTTGCCTGCACTTCTGGATACATATGTTAGCGTGGGTGGTGTGAATGTTAGTTCCCAGGACTCCGAGGAAAACCTGAAATCATCGTTTACAGTGTTAAAGGCTGAGTGATAAATACGCACCCCGGGGTTTAGCCTTACTCATCAGACTCATTGACTGCTCACCCAAATAGCTGAAGCGATTTCCCCAAGTTTTTACACATGCCACTTATCCTTCAGGTAAACAAAAGGGATAAAGGAATGCACATTTGGAGGCACTTTGGGGGTCTTTTTGCTTTCTGCAGGGCAACAGAAAAGGATCCACACACTTTTGCAGTGTGCACAGGTTCACCCTTACACTGCCCAACTGGTCGATGCACTGCAGTTGATGGAGGTGATGCATGTGGTGAAGCAAGGGCAGGATATGCAGTGCCCTGCTGTCAGGGATTTTTTTTTACCTAAAGGCATGTACACATGATGAGGACAGATACATATTTTTAGAAAAAAATAAATTTTTCACAGTGAGGGTGATGAGGTTTTGGAACAGATCGCCCAGAGTAGATGGCCCCATTCAGGATACTGCCATCTTCACCACCACGGTACCTAGGTATATCGTCAGGAAACAATGCTAGGACCCTGCTAGAATACATCTCTTTCTTGGGTAAAGTATGAGGTCTGAGAAAGAATAAGAGGAATGCAGCAAGGAATAATTCTTTTTTGTTCAGTTGTTTGTTGTTTTTGTTGTTGTTGCTATATTTTTTTGTTTGTTTTTTTCCAATGTTAAACCAAATCCAACAAGCAAAATGCACTTTCTCCACTCATAAAAACAATTGCTGCTGTAAACAAAGAGTAAACAGGATATTAATAAAGTATAACTCAGCTGAGATCTAAGGGAACATCCCCCATAACTCTGTTTGATTTTTATATCATCTATCCAAATTTACAATGTGGCAATTTCTACTTGCTTATAAACCATTAAAATTTGCAGCACAGTAAGCAGCTAATGTAATTTTGCCTGCAAGTGGTATCATATCTTGGATCCACAGGGAGATGAGCATGCTCATGTCTTATCATTGCCTTCTGTGGTAGGTAAAAGTGCCCGGTGCTGTTGGGCTTAGGCCCAGTGTGAGTTAGCTGAAGTTCATTACTGACAACCTGGGGCTCAGTTCCACTTATCTGCAAGTTCTCATTTAACTTGAATCATCACAGTATCAAAGCATCTTCCAAAAACACGTTAAACAATCAGATTAGTACCCAGCGCATCTGGTTTTATCTCTCTCTTTTTATTTTTTTTTTCTATTTTTTCTTTCCAAGAGTAGCACAGCACAGGGCAAAGAAACACTTTAGTCAGAAAGATGACTTTGCTACCAAAAATAAAATAAAATAAAATAAAATAAAAATCCCAAGTCAGAGTGGCAGAATGTTGTTAATGCTTCAAATTCTGAAAAAAAAAATAAAAATAAAAATAAAAAATAAAGGTTGCCTGTGAGGCATTTATTGTCTCTTTTATTTATTACTTATTAAAAACACAACATTAGGTGACAGGGGACTAAGGTTTTTCTTATTTCATTCAGTAACCTATGTGAAGAGTTATCTTTATGGTTTTATTTTTATATTATTTATACATATTTTATATGTACAAATAATTATGATATATCTACCATTTTTGTGGCTTATTAACTAGAAGAAAATACATTAATTTCCCCATGGTCTTTTCTGAATTATTGTCCCTTTGTCCTTGAGGAAAGATAATTAATTGATATTTATATTTTTCTGTAAAGTAAGGGAGAGGCTGTAGTTCCCAATTTCACTTCCAGGGCCCTGTGTCTGGAAACATGGTGCCATATAATATGGCCTGTATTCATCCCATCTCTCCCTGTCATCCCATTGCTTGCTCTTCCCATCAGATGTCTCTTGCAGTTTTGTGTTTGACTTCCTTCTTTGACTTCTCTCCCATTCTGCCTTTTGAGCCTTACATTGATGGTGGCAAGGGGTCAAGTTCAACAGAGTTCCTGACCCCAACCTGAAGTAAATGCGAATAATCATCACGAGGGAGCGTCTGGCTTTACCCTGAAGACCTGGACTGAAAATACTTAGCCAATCTGCCCCGATGTCATGTTGAAAACATAGTCAGTGCTAGGAGCTGTGAAAGGATCAGACACATTTAGCAAAAGTGGATTTTTCGAGCAGGACATGGTTTGTTATAAACTAGAGCAATGCGCAGAGAACAGCAGCACTGAAGCTGAACACCTGCTGGAAGGTGTTGAATGCCTTGGGTTACTGCTCTTGACTTCAGTTCCTGCAGGATTAAACTCTGATTGTCTTCAGCTCCCAAGGGCATGTGTGGAAGTGAGTTTGCTCAGCGTTTTGCAGGTTCTCGCCACAGAGAATCTGTTTCCAAATGCTGTATGTTATTTTCGAGAAAATGATTTTACAGTGTGTTTAAATATCTCTATTAAATTATTTTCTTCCCAAGAAAGTACTTACTGCTCCTTCAGTGGCAGGAATTGATTGCTAAACCAGTTTTGTTTTGTTCTGTTTCATTTTGCTTTCTTAGTAGCTCAACCTACAGAGGAATAAAAACTAGGCAATGACAGAAAAAGTAAGATTAAAACAGGGGTCAGATCTTCATTTTCCTGGCAAGGGGAAAATAAGTTATATGGGATTTAACTGAAGCAGAAAAGATCCACGGGAAAATATATTATACAAGTCCTACCTCTGGCTTGTTCGTGTTTCCACACCTGCAGAGCTACCCAAAGAAATGAGAGGGATGAAAACTCCCCTAAACAGGCACTCCTCACTTCATGCTCCCATCCTCAGCCGCTCCCCTGGCTGGGTCTGTACCTTTCACTGTGAGGCTGCAAATCATTCAGCTAGGTAGTGCTGACAGGGATATCTTAAACATATCCAAAAGCCTTTACAATTCAATTATATTATCTAAAATGCATTACAAAGACATCTGAATCTCCAGTATTAGCAAGGAAACGTGCACAATTTCATGATGTACTTTTGCTTTCCTCCTCAGAGGTAAGTTTACCCTTGTGTGTTTTTCTGGTCCTTTTGAATGTTAGCAGCAAAGAAACCCAGCTGCTGGAGAGCTAGATGTTTTTATGGGGGGTTGCTGAATGCCAGATTGGTCTTTGCCATAACTGTGAGCCTGGGAGATGCAGTCACAGGAGACGTGCTTGTGCCCCTGGGGCTTCCTGCAGTGGAGAGCCCATCTGGTAGGTGTTGCTGCCAAAATGCAGTTAGCCTCCTGTTGGGTATTGGACCCTATGTGTCAGGCAGAGCTGGTCAACTGATAGCAGCCCTACACCTACAGCCTCATGGAGTTGCAGCGAGAAGGATGCTGAGATGGAGCTGTGCAGTGGGTATCAACAAAACAACCCCCATACATCATTTTGATCAGTTAGTGGGGGTGCAAAGGTCTGGGAAACCTCAAATCTCTTTGTGGCCTTCACTTTTCAGTGTCTCCATTTAACCACCCCCACACACTACTACTGTCTGTCTTGTCTAATTTAGAGTGTAAATTCTTCAGGGCAGGGACTGTCTTTCACTGTGTGTTTGCATGGTGAGGCCCTGATCCTGATTGGCAGCTCTGAGTACACTACAAATCTATTTTAATATAACCCCAAATTGAAAATTCTGTATCTCTGAGCCCTTGGGGATGTGGGACTGTGTTTGGGAAAGCAGAAGCTCTGAATAAAAGACTGAAAGGTCATTGCAGACAATGTACTGAATATGAACTGTGAATCTGGAGCTAATGGCTAAGACACAGGCTAATTTTGCTCTTGGTCAAATGCAGGCAAGTTGAACAGGAGGATGGAGGCATCACTAACTGCATATTAGGATACTGGGAGAAGCTAGGACTGACATGTGTCTCCATTTTTCATGTCTATCTTTCTGAAAAGTTGTTGAGAAAGTAGAAAGGATTTCAGAAAGAGATGATTTAAAGGCTGGAAATCTCACCAAACTTCAGCATCTTGGATGAGGCATCTAAGTGAAGGTCATAGTTGCCCTAGAACACTTAAACAATTACTGGAGAGAGACAGACACCTTCAGGGGATATTCACATTTGAGGTGAGTTAAACTGCTTTCTGAAGGAGCCTTCGCTGATTACAGAGGGATGCTGAGGCAAGTAGGCACAGGTAGTTGCCTCAGTTTGGTACCATCAATCTTCCCACCCCAAGAAAGAATAATTTTGACACTGAGTATATTTAGCTTGTTGGAAAGAAGGTTAAGAGGAGACTTGCTGACACTGTAAGTACCTCCACAGGAAGATGGTTTTCAACAAGGTAGGGCTCTTTCATCTCTCAAAGAAAGGTATAACAAGATCCGGTGACTGGAAGTTGAAGCCAGACAGATTCGAGCTAAAGATAAGGTGCAAATTTTAGCAGCAACAGTAATGAACCTTGGGAACAATTTACAATGAAGGTGTTAGATTTTCCATGATTTGAAGGCTCTAAATCAAGATGTGATGTCTCTCTAAATGATGTGCTCTAGCTTTGACATTAGTTATGAAACTACAAAAATTGCTAGGTGATATGTAGGAAGTTACGGTAGATGGTCATAAAAGCACCATCCAGTGATAAAGTGCACTAATCTAAATAATGATATTAAATATTCCATCATAACAAATTGATTTTGCATATACTGTTCCCGCACAATGTTACTCAGTTAAAATTGCTAGTACGTATAGGGCTGGATGCACATGGACAAAGCACACAGCTCCTTCAGCATCCTGGCAATGTGCATGTATCCCTTCTTCCCTGCAGACTCTTTAAAGCCTAACCCATCATCTCCCAAACTCACCATTTTTCAGTGTAAAGCCTGTAATATTGCTCATTTATATAGGAGCTACATGCAAAATTTCCCCTTCCAACTGCTGCTAATCCAATAGCTGTAGGTGTTTTTCAGCTCCCAGGTGACTGCAGATGAACCATAAATGTCCACTGGAGTTGAGACAAGTTGTTGTTTGCTCTGGAGGGTACCTGTTCTGGCTGGATGGCACAGTGTGTTCTGCTCAGCACTGAAACTGTCAAAGTACGTTTGTCTTTGATATGGGGGATTAAACTCTGATTTGCTACACATGCAGGACAGCTGTCAATCTTACGTGCCTGAAAGATGTGCAAGGTATTCAGTTAGGAGGAGGCCAAAGACAGCTACAAAATGAAAACAGGATTTCAAGTGCCAGGATACTCTGAATATTCATTACTACCGTTTTGGGTTTGGTTTTGTTTTTTAAGTAAATGATGAATTTGAGGAAAATTGAGCAAATAATTGCTGTCTGTGACAGCTGCAATTAATGTGCTAATAAACTAAGTTTTCTGAAGCCATTCTTTTAAAGTAACTAAGAAATTTCAGTCCTACCCCAGCACTGCATGGTGTCAGTGATCAGTTTGTAGGAAAGGCAGTTGTTCGGGAAATGTGAATATTTTGTAAAATGAAACCTAAACCACAAAAAAATAAAAATAAAAATAAATAAAATAAAAAAAAAGCTTCATGGTAATGCCTACTATTAATCCAGAAGGACATTGGGGCAGACAAGAAGGAAGTTCTTGAGTTCTTGTGGCTAACTCACTAACCTGGAGACCAGGAACTGTGGGCTTTGTCATAGGCTCTTAAATATATCCTAATCTCAGAGATGCACTCAAACTCTTGCCCTCAGTTCCCTACCAGGGAATAGCATTTGTTTTCTACTGCCTTTTTTTTGACATCTCTAGATTATAAACTCTGTTGCAGTGCCCGTCATTGATGTGAATATGAACAGTACCCAGCCCCACAGAATCTCATTCTCAGATGTTGCATATCATATATTTGAAAACTTATGGGAAAGGATGTTACCATCAGTGCAAATGGAAGCTTGAACACAACAGCCAGCAGAAAAATGTGATTGGGTTTACACCCCTGAAGGGGAAGGAACTTCTCTCCATAAAGAGAGTGAAAACAATTAGCGCTTACTGCAATTTTCAAACTTACATCGCAAAAGTACTCTGGGAAGGCTGATAAGTACCATTAACCCCATTTTACAGATGGGTGGCAAACAGTATCATGGAGCAGCAAAGTGAGTTGCTTAAGGCCATACAGTAACTCAGCAGAAGCTATGCGAATAGAAACCAGGTCTCCTGGTGCCAAGCCTTACTCTTTGGTCCATGCAGCTTCTACACAGGAGACCTGACCTAATTCCAACATCTGTGAATGCAGCATCTTCCTTTGCAACAAGCCTAAGCAGGTGGATGGAGTCAATGAATGAGCCTGCTTCTCCAGCACTCACCATTCTCGTGCAATAATTGCTCTGCAGACATTTTTGTGAGCTTGATAAATGTTTTATTTACATGGAAATGTCTTGACTAACACCCACAGTAAACACGAGGCGGTAGTCAAAACGTTACTACATCTATTATCACAGAGAGTGGGCTGAAAGATATGCCTGCGTCTGCTGTGAGCAGGCCTTATTTCATTAGCACTGCAGTACTTCACTAGTTGTAGGGGAGTCGAGCCATCCATTTTCACATGATGGTGACCATGATTTAAGGCCTCCCACCCCCTCAGGCTGCTTGTTTCGCTACTGTATATTTGAAACTATTTTAAAATGACATTTACAATTAAGAATCCAAGGAGGATACTTATCCATAGGGATGGTGCATAGTAAACTGAGTGTCAAGATTTGGCAGTGGCTTGGGAGGTGCTGTGAGCACCTGGCATTTGGGTTCCCTCACGCAGGCTTTGCTCTGCAGGAAACACGGTGTGATCATCGAACAGCAGGCAGGCAGCCGAGAGGCTGTTTTTAGTCCAGGCTCTGCTGCCAGGTCTGCGTGAGTCATATAAGACTGGACCCACCCTATCTAAGTTCAGATGTTTCAGCAAGCAACCTGGTTTTGAAGACTCAGGGATCTTCTGTAGCTGATGGACCCACAAGATCTCAGTGTCCTATTGGAGCTGTCTATATCAACTGACCAAAAATGAGCCTTTACACTCATAGTGTCTTCCTTACAATTAATCAGATTTTTGTGCAATCCTAGTCTTCAAGTCTTTATTTTTTGACTGTACAACGTAAAATTACAATGACTCTCATTAAATGTAAGGATCATCAGCTTGAGTTTCGCAAGCTGAATGCTCACAAACTGAAGTCACTGATACTTTATTTGGGGGGATTTCCACTGTGTTTTGTTTATGTAAAATAGGTAAAATAGTTTTCTACCTAATTCAATAGAGACCTACAGCACAGAGAAACTGAAACGTGTATTACTGATATATTAGTTCTAACCCAAATTTTATAGCATGCTTCACATTAACAACAAGTCCATAGGATACCAGTGGGCCCAGTAGTACTTTATTTAACTATGACTGGTACCACATGCTCTGGGAGAGCAAAGGAAATTTAAGGTGATTACAATTAAATGGTTTCCTACTTTGGAGAATACCAGCAAGAAAAAGCATGGATGCACAGAAAGCTGCTGCCAAACTACAAGTACATGATGGATGGAAAGTGCTATGGAAATGCTAAGTAAAATATTATCATTTGTTATTACAGCTGCACTGTAATGTGGCCATTTTTTATAGCTGAACATGTCATCCTTTTTCTTCTTTTGTCTTACTGCAAGTTTCAGGAAGCTGTAGTTGATCTGCTGGCTGTATATCTGTATGTCTAAGTACATATATGTACGCATGGAGGTACTGATTTGCATGAAAGCAAGAAACAGAAGTGTGTTATATTCAGTGAAGGAAATCTAGGGAGAGGCTGCTTTGTCAGCAGTCTGAAGTCCTTTAGAATTTGATTTTTCAAGACAATTTATAGACATTCTCCAAGACAAAAAAAAAAAAAAAAGTAATACCTAGTGTGTTTGGGATAGCTGGGATAGCCTGGGGTGGGGATAAGGTGTGGGCATGGTCTAACATGAATTGGAAAAATTCACTGTTAACGATAAATCATCTACATGACTCATTCCTAGTCTGGGTGATTTTTATTTGCAGATTATTTTTTTCCACTGAGTAATACCTATCCTTCTCAGTCATTCTTGTTTTAATGTTATTAACATGCCCAGTAGCTGTCCTGCTAATTCGCAGAAAAGATCTTCCTTTGCAAAATTCAAGTTCCTAAGAAGGTTTTAATATTTTAATAGTGCAGTATTTGAGTACTATGATTTTCCTCAATACTGATATGCCTGATCCCAGTACTTTGCTTGCAAGTTTTAACGGTGGGTGAGGATGGACTTAAATATGTCAGGAAAAGGAGAGTGTAAACATAAAAGGTCAAAGGGGATATGAAAAGAATACCACTGGGTCAATCCTGTGAACATTTTAAATGGTTGTACACTAATGTAAGATGCATAGGGAATAAGCCAGAGGAACTGGGAATCTTAATGCATAATAAGAACTATGTCTTAATTGGCTTAAAGGAGGTTTGCAAGGCTAAATCACATGGCTGGAATATTGATGTAAAGAGGTATGTTCTGAGAGGGTGGCGGAGAAGAGAGGAGATGTGGTTTATAGATCAAGGACACATCGTTGGCTCTGACAGCCAGAATTCAGTGTGAGATGGACTTGTTGAAACTGTCTCAATGAAAAACACAGGGGAACCAGCAGATTGGTGAGATGTGTGGTAGTTACCACCAGAGCAGGCAGGTAAGATGACAGAGGTGTCTTGAACAGATAATGGAACATCTAAACCCCAGGGGCTGGAGCTGATGGGAGACACTGACAGCAAATATCTGTCAGGACAGGAACACAATAGAAATGGCAAACTCCTGGGTCGCTCTGAAAATTGGATTTTGACCCTAAAACTGGGATTTACTAAAAAATGCTATTGTAGTTTCTCTGCTGAGCCATAGAAGTGAATTATCTGAGAAAATAAGAAACTGGGAAGAGGGTGAATACTCTGATTCCTGGTAAGGAATCATCTCTATTCTATGAAGTTCATATATTCAGGAAGGAATGATAGAGAAAGTAGAAGGTAGGTCAAATCAGTGGGAAATAATATAAGCACAAGCACATAGGGACAAAATCAGAAAGGACAACATGTTATGCAAAGGATTTATAGCAATATAAAAGCATATTGGGTAGGTGCATTAGTAATAATAAGAAGAGGAAGGAAAGAGCGTGAAGAAATAACCCAGCAAAACATGTTTATTTTTAACTTGAATCAGTTAATTTGTTCACCATGCGGTCCTGCAAACTGTCGTACTGGCACAAACGAGTGGTAAAGCAAGGGAAAGAGGGATGGATGGCAAGGGGAGGAGGGGCTGGGAGCTGCCTAAAGCAGTTCTGTCACTAAAAGAAATGTAACTGTAGGACCATTACTCAGTGGACAAAGAGAGAAAATAACTGATGATGTGGCTGAAGCATTTAATGTCTTTTTGCTTTAGTCTCCCCTAGATAGATTAACTGCAGTTGGATGACTAACAAAATTAATACCAGGGTAAAGGAGTAAGAACCACCAGTGAAACAAGGAAGGTATGGTAAGATATTGTTTTGATCAGTGAGTTTCCAAATCAAGAGAATCAAATGTTATTCCTCAATAGAATATTTAAGGAATCAGCAGAAGAACTCTTTTAATAGTTATCTTTGATAACTCCAGGATAAATTCCCAGTGTGAACCCTATTCCTTAACTTCACTAAGGCTTTTGAAAGGCTTTGAGAAGTCAATCTGTTAACAAAGCTAAGCTTAGATGAAACTGCAGCAGAACTAGATGTGCTAGAAAGATTTCAGACAGTGAAAGAGATTCCATGTGACAATTTGCAATGATCAGATCATTCTGTTCAATATTTCCATTGATGACTGGGAGGATGGAATAGATCACATTTCCTAGTATTACAAATCACCCCAAGCAAAGACAGCTTGCAAGCATGTAGATAAAATGATAGAAGTGTGGAATTCAAACTAATGTTGGTAGATACTCCTAAATAAGAAAGGCAAGTGTGATGAGCTCACTAGGGAGTAATCAGTTGCCCTACAACAGGGAGCAGTTTTGCTTACCTGTGTCTGAAGATCATAGCAAGTCTGGGGTGAAACTTGCAACCATATACTTCAGTTCAAAAATATCATATTAGGATGCGGAATGAAACACACATATCCAGCTCATTAAGTGTTCCTAATAAATAGCTTAGGAGAGGCACCATGGCCAATCTGATGTAGCATATATCTGTGTGAGCAGCAGAATGGTCCAGTGAAAGAAAAGGGAAATGATCAGAGATCAAATAAAAAAGATACATCCACTGAAGAAAAGTTGAAGTGAGATTTGTTGGTATAAGGGAAGTGAGGGCTGAGGAACAGTCTAAACATTTTCAGTATGAAAATGTTGCTGCATGAAGGACATGAATACATTCCAAGCATGTTTACCATAGACAATATGAGCAAAAAGAATCCAGATGAGAAGATCTAGTTTCAAAAGCTTTCTAAAGCTGAGCATAGATAAACACTGGGTAATTTTCCTGAAAAGATAAAATCTGCTTCTAAGAAGAGACTAAGTGAGGCACCTGTGAGGAATGACTTAGGCTCTGCTCAGGGTTGCATTAGATGACAACTCAAGGCCTCTTCCACTTCACTGCTTTATCTTCTGAGTATAGGAAAGGATTTCAACCCAATACATGGAGTTCAAAAGAATTATGAGAAGCTACATATTATGCTGCATTTTTCACTTGTTCATCTCCAAACCTTTTACAAAAGCGACAAGTATGGCTGGACACTAACGGAATAAAACTGTACCCTCTTCCTGAACAAGTAAAACGAGTTTAAAGTCTGGACCAAAATACAAGTCCCTTAAATCCTCAGGTAATTCAAGGCACTACTGCTTCTGCCAGGATAAAAAATATTTCAGAATAATTGCTGGTTGGATTTATGTCAGAAGGGAAAGGCTCAACTAATATACCCTGAGTCTGCAAAACTGGGTAGGATGTGGAATATATTTTCTGGCACATGCTGTTTTCAGGAGGATCCCTGAATAACGTTCAAACCATCCTTCATGAGATACTTGCCAACTGTGGTCTTAAACCTGGCAAGAAACCAAAAAAAAAGTTCATAAATGAAGGTTCTTAAAAATATATATATGTGTATATATATGTATTTATTTATTTATTTATTTATTTTTTCCCAGCATGGCATATTCTGCTCATTCAAGCCAAATCACTTGGTCTGCTCTTTAATGATAAAGTTTGCCTATCTCTCTAAGTAGCAGGATAAGGTTCTGGGTTTTCTAGGGGCGGAGACAAGGGAAAGTAGAGGTGAGCACCTCTGCATTGCATAACAGCAGGACTGGTTTTAAATCCAGAATGTTTGAACTAAGCAGTAAGGGACTTTGCTGGCTAATGCATTATGGCATGGAGGCCCTTTTGCCAGAAAACACATATGCAGCCATTCTCAATGTGTTAACAGGGAGCCATCCACAGTGCCACCAGTCACAAGAGCAACGGTGTGAATTCCACCTTCCTCAAGCCAACCTGGCTTGTCACAACCTGTACAAATGGCACTGTGGAAAGAGCCTTACCTCTCTGGATCCATACACAATCCATCTGTCCAGTCTGAAAAAGCAGACTTTTTCAAGGAGAATGTGCCTGCAAGAGTAGCCACTGAGGATCTCTCTATGGAGAGAAGGATAAGCTGTTGAAAGTCAAGGGAGACTCATTTAAGAGGAACTATAACTGGGAAGGTCTGAATATTTCCATATATCTATGTTTGTGTATGTGTACATGTGTGACAGCTCTCATTATAAGAAAAGGAGCTAGGAGATACATGTCTTCAATAGAAGACTGAGGATGGGAAGACTTGGCAAACCACAAAAGCCAAGCTAGGGGAATTTCTACCCTTTCAAAAGGTTTCCGTAACACACAAAAGCTTGAGTGTTAGTTAATTTTCATGTATTTGAGATGAGTTTAACCCCCTAATACTGTTGTCACTCTTCAAAACTCTGTTTTGGACATAGCTGTTGCAAGAGCAGAGTAACACACTGGTCCTGTGAGACTCCTGCAGGTCCCAGAAGCTGGCAGCTTTCACAGTACATTGGAAGACTTCTGTTGGGTTTATGTATGTGTGTGTGTTTTCCTGAAGTTTTGGCCTATGATTAATTGGTTTAATTTTACTTAGCAGAGTTCAATTTATACTTTACAGGCACCATTAGTATTTGAGTGTCTGCTTCTGTGGTGATGGATGCCATGTAAAGTTGGGAGGGAAATGGTTTTCCCCTCCCCACAAAACTCTTCAGGATTTCAAAAAAATGATCATACTGAAGTCAAACCAGGGCACCTTAAGGAAAAGGGAAAAGCAGCCTGTAGACTTTTTGACATTTAGTAGCTATTCGATTTTCAGAAAAGAAAAAGAAAACAAACAAACAAACAAACAAAAAAAAAAAAAAAAAAAAAAAAAAAAAAAAAACATTTGACATCAAAATCGTCCTGGGGCTCCCTGAGGCAGCCCTCCCTCACACTCTCTGACACCCAAGGTCTTTACGTGAACAAAGACATGCTTATTGGAGCAAGGATATTCCTGTGTAGAGTTCTCACATCCCAAATTAGTTTTTAACGAAGGGACTAAAGAGCTTGTCTCTTTTCTGGTCAAATGAATATTTTATTATTTGTGCAGCTGCAAGAGGACCTTGCTGGTCACCAAGCAGCCAGGTGTTTTGGGATGAGTGACTTTCTGCTTCATAGACATAGCTGCAGCCAGAAGGTTATCTTCAGACTAAAGTTTAGGCTGAAATTGGTGTGTTTCAACAAATTGATACTTTCACGCAGAAGACAGAAATTAAGATTTCAGCAAAAATTCCAAGCCTGAAGTCATGTTCCAGAGTAAGTCTCATGTAGATCCATGGTGACCATGGTTTTGATTGCCAAAGCATTATAATGTGGATAATCTGGAAGCACAACAGGCATAAGCACAGTTCCTGATAGCCAAATCTATCTGCCCTGAGGCATTTGAGAATTGCTGTTCTAGAAAAACCTGAAGTGTATTGGATGTGGCAGGCTCCTGGTTCAGCCTAAGCCAGCTCTGTGAGTTAAATCCTTTTTACAGCAGAGTAGAGCACTTATTCTTTAATTGAGAAAAGCAGTTAGGAGATTATCGCATCTCATAAATGGCTAGAATCCTCAAGTGGCAAGATGGTTGGGTGAAAATATGCTTAATTTTATTTTTAGTACATTGTTGCTATGTTCCAGTAATAAATTGTAAAGTGAGCGAAAGCAGCAATGTCAATGGGATCTTAGAGAGGAGAACTAAGGGCTGCTATCACACCACTGTGTAATTCTTGTTCTTCTTCAAAACAACATGATCTCAAATGTGGTGGTCTTGCTCCTTATTTGTCTATTTCTTTACTTAACATGGGATCCTCAGAGCTTTTATTTTGTACATGATGATGGATTTAGCACAGTTAACTACAAAGTTTTGACTACAAAGGCTGCATTGCATTAGCACCTAGAGACATCAGTTGAGATCAGGACCGTATGTGCATACATTCTTATAGTGACAGGCAAGGCTTGTCTGTTGAGCTAATGATTTAATTCATCCACAAATGCAACAATATGTTTCAATACTACTATTTAAAACAAGGAAACACCTAGCCTAAGATCACACAGAAAGTTACCATGATAGGCAGAAACTGGGTCTGGGTTCCCTCTATCCTCACGTAGTAGCTAACTTTCAAGATTTTTTTTTCCCCTCTCTTATTCATAGATGAGTAGAAAAGCAGTTTGATATAAAGGCAGAGATGAAATAACTGGTTTTTGTTTGTTTGTTTTTGTTTGTTTGTTTGTTTGTTTTAATTGGACTGCCTTTAAAAACAACGTCACATCCCAATCCCCCTCCCCAACACTCCCACTCTCCCAGGGGGCAAACCTAAGTCTGGAGAATGGAGAAAAGATATATTCAGAACATTTGTGGCTTATTAAAATTATCTGGGATGGTCCCATGGTCCCAAGGCTATTTTTTCTTGGGACTTGATAACAGGGAAAGGCTAGAAACCACTAATTTGCTTTAAAATAATTAGAATCATAAGTGTAAACATGTTTCATGTAGTGAGGTGTAGGAAGATCTAAGTACTATGGCTTAAGATACCAATAACTGTGCAAATCACGTAGTCTTTTATGGGGTTCTCAAGTCCTTAATCATACAAACTCCTGGGGTTTTAAGAGCCATTCAGTCTGCAAAAACAAAGCAGAGTCTGAAGGACAGAGCGTTCCCTGGTAAAGGTCTCTAACCTCTCTTTATGAGGTGTGTGAGGAGGTCACCAAACCAAATCAGGAGATAGAGACAGGGGGATAGGGTCATAGCCAAGGAGTTTAAGGAATTGTAAGATAGCTGTTCTGAAGAAAATATGCGATAAAGCCAAGGAAACTCAGCTAAGGCCAAAGCCTTTCAGAACAAGGGGTGCAATTCCAGGCAAGGAGAATCATGGGATTATGCAAGAAAGAGTTGAGGAATAACATTTTCACTGTTGACTTCACTGAGATGCAGAATTTCACATTAATGCTCCCAAAGTTTATCCATTTTCTATCCAAGTTGTATGTCCCTTGAAGGACTTGTGTAACCTCCTTGTGCTTTTTTTTTTTTCCCACCTGTGAAAAGAAAGAATATCCCTCCTCAGTGCAGGGGCACTGGGAGATAATGTTGAGGGTTGAAGGGATATTTGGTATCCTGTGGCAGGGACCTGTCATCTGCCATCTTTCGTTCAGAAGAAATGTTTAGTTGATACAGTTTGATCAAGAAGATCTGAATTTGAGAAAAGGTGACCCCTAAGCAGCCTCAGTAACAAAACCTAGTCCAAACAGAAGTCAATGTAGGAGCAGACCCAAGGAAAGAAAGGAACTGAGCCTTGGGACCATGGAGGGATCTAAGGATGAGCTGCTGAGAACACACAAGACAAATAGGGTGAGCCAAGAATCTACATGGTGGGTTTCAGGAACAGAAAATTCAGAACCTTAAGAAATCTAATGAGTACACGTGTCATTTGTGTCACTTATCCCTTTCTGTCCCTCTTCCCACTCAGTCTCTGGCTCCAGTAGCAGCAACCATAACATGTAAAAGAGACGAATCTTTGTACCTGAATCCTAGTCCCACTGCATGACAAAGCCTCACCTTCACCAAAGACCCAATTAAGTGGAGTGGCTTTGAGGTTCCAGTACAGAACAGTCAAAAATATCCCTGGCCCTTCCACAGATTTGCTCTGTGACCTTGGGAAGTCTCTGTTGACCCATTTGTAAATTCATGACAATAATATTTCTTTCTCTGATGAAGTGATGTCATGAAGTAGAATTCATGAATAGATACCAAGTCTCCTGAGCTCCTTAGAGTACACACTTCATGACAGACTAATTTTTATTCTGAGTTCCTAAAGCCTTATGCAGTTGTTATGTCCATACATCAGTTTATCAGTCCTCTTAGTAACAACTGAAATCATTGTTGAATTAATCATATTGGACAAGGGTTAGAAGTCTCTAAGAAAATAGAATGAGGTACTGATAAGTTGTATGAAAATTAATGGGAGAGTAGGAGGAAAAGGCTGAAATTAATACCCTACAAATCTGGGAGAAATCCTCAATTTAGAAAAGCTGTGATATGGCTTTTTTTCTGCTTGATCCAACACTGTACAATCAGTCTGTAAGTGTCCGTCCAGTTATCACATATATACTTTGGAACCAGACATGGAATGCAGAGCCTTTTGCCAGCTGGTAATTGCTAGACTTCGAAGAGAGCCTGGAGGCATGGAGGGTGCTGAGGGGAAATGTTCATCTACAGGCTTTGGAAGTGGGAGTTAAGATCATAGGGAAATTGGGAAGGAAGGAAAAAATGGGGGCTGTTGTGGTGGAGGGGGCCTGACAATAGGGAAGAACAGAAACCCTTAGGTTTCCAGGCTCTGTTAGTTCCGCTACTTCCAGAAATATTTGTTAATTATTATTAGAACATCTGTTTATTTTTTTGAATGGTTGATTTCAAGAGAGTTTACAAAATGACAGGAAATGAAACAGAAATGCAGAACAATTTTTTTATTTTTTATTTTTTTTTTGTGACACACAACATTTATTTCTGAAAACACTCATTAGTAAGGGAAGCCTTGGAAAGACATTTCAAAAAAAAGTATATTTCATTCCACAAAACATAACAGCTCAAAACATACGCATAAAACCAGCCTTATCTTTGATACTGACATTCAACAGACAACTTTGAAACCCTGTTATAGAATAAATCTGAAAAACACAATAGCTGCTAGCAGTTTTTCAAGCCATTGCAGCCGTGGGATCAGGTACTGCTCCTGCTTTGACAAGGAAAGATTTGGGATGTCAAACATTCTGCATGCCGCAATGCATGTCACGTGTTCAAGTGATGTTCAGTCAGTAAGGAAAGGTAATTGCCAGCAGCTTTATAACTCTGTACTCCCCTCTGTACAGTGCCAAAAAAGATCAGCATTGATGTTGGCTTCAAATAAGTCTACATGTTCACTACTTTACGATAAAGGGATAAGAAGTGTTTGGCATGAAAGCTGAAAAGCAGAAGAGATGAAGCTAGATGGTGATGGTGGGATGGGAAGGCTTAGTTTTCATGAACATAAATGATGTTTTATGTTCAAGATCACAGCTGGAAGAAGGATTTGTGTGTGTGTGGTCTCATTTTTATTTATTTAATTAATTAATTAATTAGAAGAATGTATAACCGATTTCTTAATGTGTATAATAGTCATATACCTGATCTGGCAGAGACATACCAAATGAAAACTTGTAACTAAACCAATTGAACTACTAGGAAGCTTGCCATGAGGGCCAGATGGGACTGAATAAGAACAATGTTAGCCTCTATGAAAACCTGGGTCTCCTGTGCTTTGTTCAGACTAATCTTTATTCTAAAACCAGAAGCAAGAGAAAACCCAGAATAGTCTTATCACCTCTAAGTAAAGGGGGAGGGAGAAGAGATCAAATATTGTCTGCCCATCCTCTGAATTGCTTTGACACTGGGAAGAAACTGTCCTCCAAAATATACACTTCTTGCTTGTTTAGCCTGATGATTTGTAATTGACCCCTACCCATGCAGTGCGTAAATGTTTCAGTCTGGGACAAAAGCCTCTCCTAATATCAGGAATTGGGGATTAGCCAAATAATTTATTTATTTTTTCTCTCTCTGAAACAAAAACAACCTATGTGAAGTGGTGGTGATGTGTAACTTCTTTTACACTGTCAATTGGATAGAACAGCAAAATCCTAAATCAAGGTAATCTGCTCTTTTACAAACCCTTTTCTGCAACTTTTGCACAAAGTATTGTCCCCTTTAGCCTTCAGTTTTTTTGTTTGTTTGTTTTGTGTTTTTGTTTTGTTTTGTTTTTTGTTTGGTTTGTTTTTGTTTTTTTTTTAGTAGCCCACCAATTCTATTTCAGTGTTTCAGATGTGTCTTCCAGATTCATTTCACAGATCTTCCCATCTCATACTTCTGTTTCCACTGTTTCTCATCTCCTGCCATATCACTCAGGCTCTCCCTACCAAGGAAATTTATCCTAGAATGCTACCTAAAGAACAGAGACCTTCAGAGAGGTGCTCTTTCTAAAAAAACTTTTCCTTCAAGCCTTTATACAACCTCCACACAGTTGGTGAACAATAACTTCTAAAATATGCTCGATCTTCTTGAAAAACACATTCTGCCTTGCGGACAGTGAATCTTAACATAGTGAAGATCTACACAAGCACTCTCCTTGCACGAGGAATTGCAAGGGCAACCTTTTTCACAGATTTGTTCATCCTGCCATGCCAAGCAATTCAGCACAATCATGCCCCAGAGGGATCTGCATAAGAACTTTTGTGTCAACAGGCCTTTTACATTTAAAGATTTCCATACAGAAAAAGTATGAAGTGTACTGCTGGAATAATCTAGAGGAGTTTCCTCCCCCAGTGCTTATAGAGATATAGAAGAGAAAGTTTCCATCCTTTTAAGAAGTTTCCAATGTTAACTTTTAATTTAAATAGAAAAGGGAAATACAAGGGAAAAAATATATATATATATATATATATATGTGTATATAGAGAAGAGAAGAGAAGAGAAGAGAAGAGAAGAGAAGAGAAGAGAAGAGAAGAGAAGAGAAGAGAAGAGAAGAGAAGAGAAGAGAAGAGAAGAGAAGAGAAGAGAAGAGAAGAGAAGAGAAGAGAAGAGAAGAGAAGAGAAGAGAAGAGAAGAGAAGAGAAGAGAAGAGAAGAGAAGAGAAGAGAAGAGAAGAGAAGAGAAGAGAAGAGAAGAGAAGAGAAGAGAAGAGAAGAGAATTTGTTAGAAGTATAATCTAAGGAGGTAAACTGGAAAAGTAAGAAACTATATTTTACACTTTAGAACTGTTTGAAATTGGTCAATGAGTTTATCTGAAATCCTATGTGCATAGTATACACATATGTATGTATGTATATATGTGTGTGTGGACATATAAACAAATATAAGTACAAATACATAGGAATCCTCAGGAGTTTATACAGAATTCTTACATTATATATCATGGCTATTTTTCCTTTAAGCTGAATTTCTTAAGTTCATGAATCTAAGGCATCCTCAGAAGTATCTGCATATGAATTTGAGCCAAGTCCTAAGGGAGACTTCTGTGGCATTTGCACACCCTGTTGACATTTAGAACAAAAGTCAAGCCCTGAAAACATAACAAAATTATGGGTTAGCTCTCTTTTCAGTGCCTGCATAAATTAGCAATACTGTCATCCTTGTCATTTAATGCTATGGCTGCATCAGCATAGAAATTCGTATTAACAGCACTGACCCAGCAGTCATTGAACCTGAAGAATGGGGAATGGATCTTGAATGAGCTGCAGTGACTTTACTTATGAAAGTTTAGCAGAGTTGTGGGAGCTACTGTTTATTATGGACTTTTTAACCAGGAATAAGTGGTGATAGAGAGAAGGAAAAATTACTGGACTGCTTTTCTGTGTAGGACCACATATTTACTCATTTTATTACTGGTCCCAAATCCTTGATGAAGTCTAGAGTTCCACTAGACAAAGAAATTACTCTTGTAACAATCTTAAATTTGATGTAATACCTAATATTGATCTTCCTGATTTTAGTGGTCAAAGAAAGCTTGGTAAAGGCCACTTGTCTTCTTGACAATAGTCTCTTCCTTCATGAATTCTCTCACTGAAATCAATGCAAATGATTTGGCAGGCTTTGAAAGCATTCTAGCTTAGGGAATCTGAGATTTTCAACATCCTCAGTTTAAACATGTCCTTCTGAAAGAGCTTGGCTCCAACCCTTTTTCCTGTCCAAATTATATTTATAGTCACACTTGGCATCTACCTGACACTTCCTAGCCATAGATCTCAAGGTAGTTTTACAAATCACTGCTCTCCTCAGTTTACAAGAAAGGTAAGATGACTTGAGCACACAGTTGCAGGAGCAGTTGTCCAGAATCCTGGTCTCAAGAGTTATGCTCTCAACTTGTGATGTTAGAAACTTTATAGTCTAGAACAAAGCTAAAAAAAACTCTTGGTTTAATTTGAGCATTACTGTGGTAGGTCAAAAAAAAAAAAAAAAAGTTTAAATATAAATGCAACCTACTGATCCTATGGTTAAAAAGTCAGTAAGGACACTTAAATACTACATATAGAGAGAGTATTAAGGAGATGGGTGTATTTCATCTTCTGTCAATGCATAAAACTGACTGAGTGTAATAATACTTCTCAGCTGGGCCTACCTCTGCATAGATTGCTTACAAATCATTGCAAACCTTTGTATAGAGGAAAGCACAAGACACAAGCAAATGGAAAAAAAGAGCAGGAAACATGCAGTCCTGATTGGGGATACCTCTGGCACATTAAGGCTTTTGCATATCTTGCTAATGTAAAGCCAAAATTCATAAGAATGGTAAAGTCTTACTTTGCTCTACAATATTTATTGCAGCTAGCAGGTCTGATGGAGCTTCACAAAGCTGATAGTGAAATGCTATTCAACTATTTTCTGAATATCTATCTTCTCTCTTCTGAAAACACTCTCCTATGGGTGGGACAACATAATTCTGTGGTATTAAACATTTTAGCAGAATTCACATTCTTACTACTAGAGGATTTCAGAGGAGTGTGAAAAGTTCACAAAGTATGTGTTATTTAATTTTCCCAGATGAGGAAAACAGAGGCTCAGAAGTGCCTTGTCTAAGGATTGGAATTTCACTGTGGCATCTTTTGTTCAGACCCCTGTGAGCATCATGTCTTGGGAGACAACAAGGCCAGGAAGGCAACATACCTCTCTGACAGTACCTTTGCATTGCCTTAACAGATGAAGATCAAAATAGCTTCCACTTGTTGCTAAACATACGTCATATTATTTTGTATTTCACTTCTACAAAGAACATTGTGCTTTTTTTTCTCATTTGCTTTTTCTTTAACTTTTTCTTTTCAAATCAACTTAAGGAAGGAGTAACCTCCTTGGAAACAAAATTAAGGTCATTGTTTCCTCCCTAATCAGCCTCATGGCCTCGTTCTTTCTCCAGCAGGATGATGGACTAGTTGTAGCACTGCCAAACCTCTCAGTCCTCAGCCAAATGTGACAGTGTCTCGGAAGCTCCCAGTCCAGTTCTTGCATTGCCTCAGGTCTCTCTCTTCATCACTGTCCCTGCTCAGGCCCACCCTCCTGCAGACAGTCACTCGAATATGAGAGACAAGTGTTTTATTTTTTTTTTCCTTTTGCAAGGGAGTAGTGACCATTCACCTTCCGATATCATTTATATGCCTCTTACTTTTCTGGTCAAGGGAAAGTAGGATTGACAGGGAATGCTTGGGAAATAGGATGGAAACTATTTTAAATGTTAGAGAGATTTAAATGTTAGTAGCATTTACAGTATTATACCCTAACTGCAGGGATATTCGTTGCCAGGTGAATGCCTGAAGTGGTAGGTAATCAGGAATATCAGACACAGACCAAATGTGATTGCAGATAAAGCATCTGTGCTGGGGTCAGTATGTTCTATCATTTAGTTACCTTTATATATATATATATATATATATATATATATATATATATATATATATACACACATATATATATTATTATTATTTTGCTTGTAAGAAACCCAGAAATACTTTACCAGAAAGAAGGAAGAAAGACAAAATTCTGCCATTTCCTATTCACTCAGAGATCCTTTAAACATACTTCTTAAAATAAACATTCTGCTACCTATATCTTTCTATATTTTTCCCTTTTTTATTTTTATTTTTTTTATTTTTATTTTTAATATGAATAAAGAACTGCCTGTGGAGGCTGTCATCAATTCAACACAAGTAGAAAGCTAATTTTCCACACTTCCAATGAGATTAAACTCTACCCCAATGACATACATGACTACTGTAAACTAACTTCATTTCTATAGTTTCTTTGGCTTCAGTACAGTTGAACATGGGATATATGTAGTCATTATTTTCAAAGATGGGCTAATAAATCTAATTTTCTGTTTTGCTACTGTGTGATGTCTTGAAATTCAGGTTCAAGTTATTCAACTGGTGGGGACAGTGATTATCATCAGTGACAGAATATTATCATCTTCTTTCCTTAATTTTCCATTTATATTTGATGACTTTTCTATGAACATTCCTGACTGTGTGATAGAGCTTCATGAGGAACTCTTCCTTAAAGTCTAGGAATATCTTGATATAACATGGTTTTAGGTTGTTTTAGATGTCTTCTTCCATTGTCATAGTAAGATCTATCCTACTAGTTCAGCCCTCTAGTCTTTTTAGAAATGCTAGTTCTGACATAGCCTAGGATCCCTTGGGCTCACCTCAGGGGAATCAATCCCCTTTCATACGTCCCTCAGGCTGCTATTTCATTTTTTAACACATGGCTTTCTTGATACTTCTACTTGAGTGAAGAAGAACAGTTTGACTTCTGGTCTTCTGAGCTACAGCTACGTAAGTGAAATAATACAGCATAACAGGAACAGATTCATAGACCAAAGGACCTTATTCTAAAGACCTGACAACCTGATTATAAGCTTCCTGATAGCTTTCTTCAAGCTAGATCTGTTCTAGTCCCATAGAGTAGATGCTCATTAGTAGATAGAATATATTAAGTGAACTTCTGGAGCCTATCTTCCCCTACACTGTTATCTGAAAAGGATCCAGTTTACTACAAGGCTACATTGAGATGCAAAACAAACCATAATGGGTGGGGACTGTCAACAGATTTGCCTTAATAGCAGCTTTCTGATCCTAAGTAAAATGCTAATGTAAATACATATGTCTGACCAGGGGTCCATTCTACACATCAGATTAGGAGCCACAGAAATCTTGCTTCCTCTTTATTTCCATCTTTATATTCTTATTGAGCAAATAATCTGGACAGCCTTGTCCTTCTTGTTTGCCACAGTCATCTCCAGCAGTTTAGATCAGCATCGTAATTCAGTTTGTCAGACAAATGCCACCCATCTACTCTTTTAAAAATAAATTAATAGTGAAATGTGATGGAATCTATCATATTTCCTCATCCCCCATTTTTCATACACATGAGATATTTGCTGATGTTTTACTGAGGCTGGATTTACAGCTGAAGCTTTGCTACGAAGCACACAACAAGCTTTGTTTTACAAGGGTGAACGTGACAGACAAGGCAGCATGGCCAGCTAGTCTACAACAGACTTACAGCCACTGAGATAGCAGAAAAGCTAGGGAGAACATGTATTCTTTGCAAAATCAGGTTATCTGAGGAAACTGGGAGGTAAACAAGATAGGTTTATCCATAAAATAAAAAGTTGACTTTCCTTTTTTTCTTTTTTTTTTTTTTAATTATTTTTTTCTAATGAATAATATCTTTGTAATAAACGTAGTTCTTACCTTTCCAATGGCTCTTTGGCTCATAAAAAATATTTACAGTGTTCAGCATATTGATGGCAAAGTGCTACCAGCTGACATTTCCTCATAGAGAAACACCCATGAGAGGATGAGGAGGAGGAGAATGCTATTAGAAAAAAAAAAAAAAAAAAAAAAAAAAAGAAAAAAAAATGCAAAAAACAGCAGAGGACCAGGAGGCCACCCACAGGAGATGCACAGGCTGCTGGCCAACCCTGGGCTGCCAGGACTTTCTGTCTACCTGTACTCTTGTACTCTTAAATCCTGTAGCAGCCAGTGTGCTTGCAAAGGCGATGGACCTGGTTGGGGCTGGTCCCACAAAGCTAAAGGAGCAAGTCATGAGTATTTATCTAAGGAGAAATATAATACCTTAAACATCAGGAAATGTTCTGCATACTTGAGATAGAAAACAAAAAAAATCAATTTCCATCTGGGTTATACCTTTCTACAGCCTATAGCTGGCCTTTGTCATAAAAACACTGATGTTTACAATCTATAAGCAAGGGATTAGATGGGAAAAACTATCAGTTATACAATATCACAGGAGGCATTTTAATGTTTTAAGATGATGCAAGAGAAGAGCAAGGAAGATGACTTGCAGACAGACTCTTCTTTCCACCAGTTTATTCCGTCCTCCACATGTCCTTGGCCTGTGATCTTGCTGAAAACAATCCTGGTCTGTACACAGCTATATGGACAGCAGCATATGAAATAAATAAATAAATAAATAAATAAATAATAAAAAAAATAAAAGCACTCCCCGACTGGTGCTACAAAGAGTTTTGGTGGTGGGGGGTATGTGTGTGGCTGTGCAAAGCTGTGAGCAATCAGATGGTTCATTCTTCTTTTAAGAAGTGTTACATGCCCAGGCTGTGGTATTCTGGCTCCTTTCAGAATGTGTCAGCTTAAACAATCTCTGCAGCACACTTCCCTTTCCTCTAGCCCTGTATTTCCCCTTGCTTTTAGAGCTGCTCTCTTCCACCTTGCGATCAGCACCGAAGGTTTTATATAAACTGCAGTTACCGAAATGATTTGCAGCCACTTCATTATTGCTGCTGTGCGGGATGATGGGGGCTGGAGCGTTTTCGATGCCGATAGAAATATCCTTGCATGGAGACAGGTAACAGTCTGGGCTGCCTCCAGCAGAGGGAAGTGGTACACACGAGCTTCCCAGCGTGCTCCGTCCTGCTGCTGTGCGCTGCAGCAGGGAAAAGTGTCGGGTCTTGTATTTGCAGAGCTGAAATGTCCACCGCCGACACAAACGCTTGATTTAATCCCCTTTGGTGCTTTGGTTTTGCCCTCCACGTCCCCGGGACCAATCAATGAGGTGTCTCCAAGCTGCCTCTCACGTACGCCCTCCTGCAAGACTGATGTAGGTGCTGGGTTTTAAGTCCTGGAGTAAATGCTGTGAAAAACAAGTGGAATCAGGGCTCTGAACACAATCTTAGTTTTAAGTGAAGTGTCTGAATATCACTTTCCAGAAGATACTTTGAATGAGGGAGCTTTCTCTCTGCTACTCATCGGAGGGGGGCTACAGAGGGACACCCCTGAGAAGTCTCAGGGCTTGTGCGGATGGTCCCAGCAGTGCCTCCAAGTGACACCACGTTCAGATGCACACTCATAGGCCCTTACAACAACAACCAAAAAAATGAAGGCTGCCCAGATATGCTAGAGTGTAGTTTTTTTTTGTTGTTTTTGTTTTTTTTTTCTCCTTTTGCCTGTTACACTTGTATCTTTCTGTCGCAGGATCCCTTTTGTGTATGCACATGCATGCACACACATACCCCTGCTCAAAGCGAACAGAAATACACTCGTCTCACAAGAAGAAACCCTTTGACCACTTCTCCTTGACAGCTCTACACTTTTAAAATATATTTGACTCTTCCCTTTGCTTCTCTGCCTTTAGAAAGTGTAGAAGCCTGCTGGAGATTAATTTATGGGGAAGATAATGTCCTTAACCCAGACTTCCTTGAACTGCCTTAATGCTGTTTGCAAAGCAACCAGATGACTTTGTCTCTCCCTCACCCCATCTAGAGCTGCAGGGAGGCAAGTTTTGCCTCAAGCTTTCAACCTTTTGATGCATGGATTTTCCACGCTGAGCTACAGTAGGTGGGTAACAAGAAGATCCTATTAAAGTAAAATCAAGTAGCAAAAGGATTGTCAGCTCAGCAAATCAGAAACATATAGTACTTATCCTTCCTTCACTGCATTCCTTCCTGTTCACACAAGTAAGAAAGAAGAAAAATAAAAGGTGAGGAAAGGGGAGAAAAGAACAGCAAAGAGCAATGCCAGCACCGGCAGTGCCTTGATTTTATATGTAGGAAATTAATCGTTGCTGCTAAAGACACAGCCTCTTTTAATGAAGAGGCTGCTGCAATAGCATCGCAACAACTAGCAACCCACATGTTCTATTACAACAGGTTGAGCCAGTGCACGCTCCCCTGTGCCACAGCTAGAAAAAAATAAATCAAATGTCTATACCTGAGGCTCCTTCATTTCCTACATGGAGATCTACTTTAATGCAGGCTTTTCACGGTGCCTTTCTTTGCCAAGAAGGGGCTGGTGATGGCTTATTTACCTACTTACCTGTCCTTGAGCTATGTGGCTTTTATTTGAATAAATTAAACTGCCTGTTTCAAGTGATGCTTTCAGCCTCTTGAGTCTGGATCTAATTCTCAAAAGAGTTTTGCTTAAAACCTGTTTTTCGAGTTTTCAAGCAAGTATCTACAGTCTGCAGGATGCAATTCTCTTAAAGGACCTTGGTGCCTATGGGTAAGAAGAAATATCATCCTATCTGGCTACTTTCCCTTTTCTTTTAGGTTTCTTATACATCTCTGATAGACTAAGTCAGGGCATGCTAAAACAGGAAAACTTGTCTTTTTTTTTTTTTTATTAAGCTGCTTTGCTTTTTTGTTGTCTGTGAGACCAGATCGTCAGCTGCTCTGAGATACTTTAAATCCACTGCTAACAGATATGTTTGATTTTAATGCCGTTATAGTAGTTTTAATATTCCTGAGTGGATACACACTTTTCCTTTGCTTTCTGGGACTGATTCTTCCGAGACGTTATTGGTAAATACTTGAAAAATTCTGATAGGCTGACGAATGTAATGTGCAAACTAAAGCAAAATCTCTATTTGTTCATTGTGTGTGTGTGTGTGTGTGTGTGTGTGTATGAGTGTGTGCTGGGGGAAGGCTGTCGTTTATTTTCCAGGATCTCAGCAGCAGCGAAATTTCAGGGGCCAAATGCTCAGCTGTGTAAGCTGACCTATCTCTGAGCAAGAAAACCTATGGTTCATCAGAAAAGGTGATTGCTGTTATAGACATGGGGTGATATTTTTCCTCCTTGGGTGCCTAGGAGAAGAAACAAAAAAGCACTGTGAAATAGAAAAAACACTCTCCCAAAAATATGCATAGGAAGATGTCTCTACTTTTTAACACACTGTAGAAAGTTTTAAAGATACTGAGCCAGGCCACATTAAAACATCGCATGCATTATATCAGGCATGCTGTTGTAGCAAACAGTTTTTTCTCTGAAGTTTAGCATTGTTCGTTTGCTTTTCCTTCTGTGCTCTGCATTATCACTGGAGTCAAGCATATTGTATTTTTACTTATGTACATATATTTGGAGGGGGGAGAGAGGAAAGCATAAGGATTGTAGACAGCAAAAATAAAAAAAATATTAAAAAAAATAAAAAATAATTAAAAAAAAAAAAAAAGAGAGGTCTCATTGCTGGAGTTGTCACACAGTGGAACAGAGGAACAGGGTGCAATAAATGCCATCAGAGCTCTCAGCAATGCTTAGGACATAAGAACAGAGAAGTGTCCAAGCATGGGCCATGCTTCTAAATGTTGGCTCACTATTTACTATTGTGAGTAGACAGAGCTCATCGCACACTGTGCTGGGCTCTTCAGCAACTGCAGGATGGTCTCTGACTAGTGATCTGCACGCCTCATCCTGAAAAAGGTTGAGAGAGCTTGACTGATGTTTATTCCAGATCTAGTCCGATGCACTTCAAATCAGGATTTGGACTTAAATAGAGACAGTTATTATTAATAATATTATTATCATCACTCGTATTATCCCTATGTAAACAAAATACCATTGACCATGACAAAACTGCTGCTTTTATCTCTCTTTGTAATGCCCAAAATCCTGTAATCTAATTGTTACACATCCTTGCTCAAAAGAAAGGCTCAAATATTAGCTTAAGGTTGTAATAGCAATTAGCGCTGCAGAAGCTTAAGCTATCTGCATAGATCACAGGGTTTGCTTACCACATATTTTATCACTAGGTTGGCCTAGGCTCCTTATCATCTGAAATCCTGAATTTAGCTGACTTTTGGAGAGTCCATCTGTCTTGTGTTTCAGGTTTTGTGCTGTGGGTGAATATATATTAAACACTGAAGGGAGCGTTAAGCTGTAATACGGTGGGGAAATGAGGAAAAACAAATGTTCTGGGAGCGGAGATGGTATTAATAACCCCAAAATGTATTTGACAGATGAATTTCAATAGGATCTGATTCACTGATGACAGGACCGAGATAGTAGTAGGTTTTTATTCTCCATGGTTGGAGAGCAGCAATACTTGCACTACTCCACCACTTTGCCATGGAAACTCCTGCTCCAGGTGGTGCTTGAGACCACAGGAATGGGGAATCTGGATGCTGTGGTATGGACACTACAGCAAAAAATACCCCTACAAAGATAATTTTAAGTTGAATATTTGAAATGTCCAGTTTGTCAAATGGTGCTTCTCTTTATTGGCTGTGTGGAGGGAATAATAAGGCTCCTTTTGTAGTCCGTTCTTTGGTCATGTTTTATGCTCTTTCCTCAACCATTCACTGCTAGTAATCATCCAAAAAAGGCAGGTGATTATGGGGACCAGAGTGGTTGTTCTTAGGCTCTGAAGATAAAAGAGAAGGAAAATCCTCACTGGAGGTGCAAAGCCAAACCCCGTCCTCCAACGCAGGAGGAACAAGCAGGTCTCTCTATTACCAATTTTAATCACAAATGCCTCCCATAATAATAATAATAATAATAATAATAATAATAATAATAATAATAATAATAATAATAATCCATACCCACCATCCTTTATTTTGCTTCTCTACTTCAATAACACCACATTCTTTTTGCCCTCAGCGTCTCTCCAGGTCACTGTTTTCTCTTACCTCGTACACACTCATTCCCTACAAAAAATCTCCTCTCCTGCCCCACTGGCTGGCTGGGTGCACTGTGCAGAGGTCCAAGAGGATGCTAACAGGTCGTCATGCTGGCCAGTTTGCACATGCGGACTAGCCAGCTGGCAGCCCAAGCCAAGCAATTAGCTAACGAGCTTATCCCACCGCCACTCACTTACACCTTTCACTTTGTCATTCTCCTCTCCTGTATCACTGATTTTCATAAAACTAGGGATATTTATATCTTTTAAGCTTTTGCCCCTCTAGAGAACAGGGTGAAATTAGCCACCAGGTTCAGAATATACTGCTGGGTGTGGGATTGGCAGATGGGGAGCCAGATGGACAGACAGCACTCTTCTAAAAGCCTTATTTCCTTAGGAAAGGAGGCCGTCAGGTCTAAGTGCTAATAGTGAGGAGTTACAGAATGGGCAGATTATGCCCTTAAAAAAATAATGTCGTGTGTCAGGCACTTCTGCAGAGTGATATAGTGGTAGTGTAAGTGCCTTATTTTGTATTGAAGTTATGACTTTAAGTCTTGCTCTACCTTTGGTAGAGTCACTGCAAACTGGGGTAGCTACTCATTCAAAAGTGAAAGAAAAAGGAAGGCGGATTTGTCAATCTCCATTACTCCTTTGTGTATTGTCATTTAAAGGCATTCATGTGACTTTCCTTAATCTGACCCAATAGGCTCATGAAACCTTTTTTTAATGGTTTTCTTCACACAGCCCAATAAGACAAATTAAATTGCATATTAATGTAGCATCTGATCCTGCAAATGCCTGAACCCACCCTCAGACCCACTTGCTCTCAGGAAATGGCTGGATCATGCATGCTCAAGTCCAACTGGCAACATAACCTGTATCTCGAGATTTCAGACAAAAAAAAAAAAAAAAAAGACCAATTTAAAATCTGCTGTTTAACCAAATCCCAAACCACTACCTAAACATCAGTCTCTAACTCTGTACTCATTAAATATGATAATTTGATAGCAAAACTTTGACTTCTACAACCCCTCTTCGTGGCTTAGTAGTACTGGTGTACAGGAGTGATTCAATGTTGTGGCAGTTTGGTCCCTGTTACACTCATCATTGAGTCTACAGAATCAAGCACTTACTTTATTTAGCCTCTTGGATACAGATGGTAATTTTTGTAGCATCTCCTCTTTGCAGCAGACTTTGGACCCTTGCAGTTAGTTCTGGCATGAGAGGTGGGGAGTATAAATGAAGAGAAAGGTGAAATGTCGTAGTTGGGAGGATTATCATATGTAAAAATGATATAAGAGCAAAACCAAGCTCCAGTGGTTACCAAATTCCCTAGGAAAGATGGGAGAAACCTTTGGTTGAACCCAAACTCCTGTCTGAGGAGTTGTTGATAAGTAAGGATGTTTCGAGTCCTCCTCACCCCTGTGATTATCTGAAGTCTGGATGCTTGTTTATGGGTGCTGGCTGCAGGGTGAGGCTGTCTTGAAATGGAGAGAATAAAAAGTTGAAGAAAGTAGTATTACTTGCAAAATTTTTGAAAGAAATGGCATTACTTACAATTTTACTTAAATTTGTATGATAGCTACAAAAACATCTCAAGTTCTGGATACTATGTTCAAAGTCATCACAGCTAAGGATATTCAGTAAAATAAAGTGTGCAAAGAAGCTGCTGGAGCATTTCAGAATGTTAACTTCACATTTCCCAGTAATCTGATGTACTTTCAGTATCTAAAGCTCTGTAATCACTCTTTTTTTTTTTTTTTCCACTGTAAAATTTGCTCTTAAAAAATCAGGTCCAATCTTCAAAAATATTCACTGACTTCAGAGGGATATTTTCGTTCAAACTTACTGTAGGAAATTTACTTATGTAGGATGGCAATCCAAATAATCTTATTTTATCTGAAAGTGTATAAAGGTCATTTAAAATTTTCATTCATCCTAGGCAAAAGAGGTTGCTTGCTTATGAAATTCTGTTATAAATTAATTTTGCATCTGGTACTGCAAATGTACGTGATTGTTTCTTTTTGACCCCCTTGCAATGAATAGGAGAAGGAGATGTGGGAAGGGATCTGTAGCATTAGATCCATTGCTTTTTATATTTTTTTCTATGGCATTTTAATGATAAAAGACCAATTTCTGCCCTTGCTTAACCCCCAGCAACCCCACTGATTTCCTTGTTCATTCCAAATTGTAATGAATGACTTTGCACACTGGAGCCCTTTTATTCTTTCTCTTGCAGATCGAGTGTCTCAGCCCGGACAATGGGCTCCTGCCTACATAAGTGTACAACTGGGATAAAAACACTGACTTTAGCAGACGTACTCCATCGTGACTGAGAGCCGAATCTGGTCTGTGACATACATTCTGTAATGGAATGTAAGCCAGGGAAGAGCATGCAAGTAAGCACCATTTTTAACTCTTTAGCATAGCTTGTGTTTGTATCAGCCCTGACTCATGGTTTATACACATAGGATACGTATTAAATATCGCTGTACTTGCACTGCATGTATCTATTTGAGATAATTATGGCTATTGTAGTACTGGTGGGACTTACAGTCTTTAATGCATTTATCCTCACAACATCTGATAAAGAAAGGAAGTATTTTTATCTGTATATTATATACAGGAAACTGAAACTTAGATAATTTTTTGCTATACCAGGGAACTGAACCTGGATTTTCCGAGTTGAAAGCTAGCACTCAAACTGTTGATCTATCTTGATGTAAATGGTACAAATAGGTGCAGAGAATAGCACCTCTTGTAAATTGGGGATACTGAACTACATGATCGTGATACAGCAGACATGATAAATTGCTTACTATTAAATAAGGTGTTTGGGAATTGTAACTTAGCTATGGAGAGGCTACACTATTATTAATGATGCAGAAGGCATATATTTCAGCTTATTCTTCCATATCCATATTGACTCTGAAGTGCAAACAATAATACAAACTAGATTTTGCCGGTAAACTAACACAATTTATCTGGAGGACACAGCAGAAAATAGGAGCAGAGCCCAATCACTCCCTGTTCGTATGCATGTCTGCTGATGGAGGTGGCCTGGACAGGGGACAGAGGAAATTTTGATGTTCCTTACCTGTCTGCTGAGGATCCATTGAGATAGGCTGAAACCTACAAAATTAATAAGTGATGAAAATGTGCATCAGAGCCAGTAATTGTACTCAGATCTGCTGTGCTATTGCCACAAGCTCACTTTTTCTCTCTCTAATCTTACAATAATGTGCTTACTTTGCCATCTCAAAGGTCAACGATTGGTTCAATACATGGAAAGGAGATGCCTGAATGGAAGGTGTTGGGGAAGTGGAGAGTTTTATTCTGATGTCTCAGAGGTTGTTCTTTAAAGGGGAAAGGAGGTGTCTCCAGTTCAGACCTGTTCTTTTAATAAGACCAGGGCTGTCTAAGAATGAAATAACTGTCTTTTCATTTCCCAAGAGCATCTAGCATGTGAATTGGTCTAGTCATATGAATTTTGAAATTGCACAAGCATAAATCGAGAGTGAGTCATTTAAAGTTTGTCAAGATATGTGGCCTTACTGGGAAATAAGTAGATATTACACAGTTGTCTAAAGCAGCAGATTTCATCAGGAAAAAAGTCCCCTTCACAAAGAGATTATGCCTTGAATAAGACTGCATATTGGCCTTCCAAGTTTTATTTGATCTCAAATATTATTTGATATAATGCAGTATTTCATTGCAATTTAACAGCTATTCCCATTCACACAGCTAGTCTAAATAGGTTCTTATATGTACCTATCACCCTGGTAGCCAGGCTTCTATATCAAATCCTGAACATTTCATTATTATTAAAAATATAAAAGTAATCTACTCCATCCATTTTGTATGGCAAGATGAGCAAAATTGGATGTGAAGTCACAGTGCAGTAATAGAGTAATTATTGTTTGGAGTTTCTTCTAATGGCCAGTTATATTGAAGATGTATTGTGTTACAGTTTTTCGTGGCTGTTCTGTCATATACTGTGGATTAAGTATTCTCTCCTATCCCATGGATTAAAAAAAAAAAAAAAAAAAAAAGCTTTAAATATTTAGGGAGGAAAATATTTCTATGAAAAGGAGTAATTTGATCCTCTGGACAATTTATACTCTGCTTGACATGATCTGCACCTTCTTGATGCAAATCTTCTTCCTCCTTCATAAGATATCTGTGGAATTTTGGGAAGCAAAAGGGTCCTTGTTCTACTTCATTAGAATGAATGAACCAGTATCTTATTTGAAGTTGGCTACATATGGTGTACACAACTGGTTTAGACAATACCAGACCCTTTCACTTTAAGGACAGGGATCTTGCATGAGAGACCTCCTGAAATGGTTTCCATAGTTTTTTTGTTTGAATTTGTTGTGCCATTTTTCTTTTAACCACACATTTAGAGCTTTAAAATATAAATAATTCATAGAGAAAAAAAAATAATAATAAGCTTAAGGAAGGGAGAATATAAAACTATATGCTTACAGGACCTTCTGTCTAACTGCCTATAAATAATTGTCTTGCACATATTAGCCATAACAGTACATGGTCTCTGACAGTATTATAAACCTGGACGTCAGCTGCAGAGCTCAGCTGCTGTTTGTAAATGGTCTTAACTGTGCTCTTGATTTTTCTGTGCTTACTGTATATAGTTTTGTTTTATTGGCACTGTACTGTAAGCATATTCTGCACTATGCAAATATAAGAGCTGAGAAGCATATGGGCCGAATCCTGCAACACTCACTCAGGCAAATGTCCAACTCACTTGATGGGAACTTTTACTGAGTAAGCAGGAGCAGGCTCTCATCTCCATCTTCTGCCTCCGCTGATTTCTCAGGTATGACAACAGACGCTGGTACTTTGAAAACAAAGAAAGTGTGGGTATAAGGCCCAGTACTGTGGGTAGGTGCTCAGTTCTGTCCTCCCTAAGCCCTGATACCGAGATGCTACAAAAGGCATCTCAGTCAAGATAGAAGTACCCTCTCCAACCTTTAGCATCCTGCTGGGCATCAGATAGTAAAATGAAGGAATAAATGAAGTGTTAACACCTCACCAGAGACCATCTCATGGTACCAGACGTGGAGACATTTCTCCCTGTCAATGCATGCTGGATTAAGGTGCAGGCATCCTATGGAGTAGGAGGAGGGAAGTCCTGCCTGATGCACTTGTCAGGAGCCCCCCTGCGATTTCTGCTCCCTCACCTTGCTCAAGGGTTTTGGCAGAGAGATGTAACCTATCTCCAAGTGGAAATTCCAGGATTCGGCTCTGCATCTAGCTCAGGGTCAACCCTGCTGTCCATCACACGGGAATGGTGTCTCAGCCCTCAGCCATGCAGGTGGCTTAGAGTTTGGTTCCATATCTTGATCTCTGTGTATGACATGAGGTGTCACTCTGTGGTGACAAGAAGCATGATGTGGACTTCAGGTCCCAGTCCTACAAAGCTCGTACAAGGGCTCAACTTTGCATTTGACTCCAGTTTTGTCTACACTGCCCATGACAGCCTGATATATATCAGAGAAGCTGGATTTCTTTGATCTAGCTACCATGGGAACCAGTGCAGCAGCAATGCTGTAGTACAGACCACATCACAAGCCCAGTAGGGCCACGGGCTACACGCTTGGGGCTGATAAAGTACTCCGAACATTGGGCTGCATGTTTTCAGGGCTAATGCTATCTGTAATAGCTAGACTAATGTTAGCAAGGGTACTCATACCTTCCTTTGTCCTGCAGCCATGTCCTTTCAGCAGTGCCTGATTGGAAACTTAAGCTGCAGCTTTTACGTGCCTCATTCTCATGCACCTTTCAACCAAAATGACTAATTCAAACAGAGGCTTAAAGGTCAAACCCTCCAGACCTGGTTTTGCAAACCCTTTTGTACATGGCTTTTCCCCTTGTCTAAAAAAAGCTATTCTCATCAGGAAATGTTGGTAAAAAGGGTTTAATTACAGAAATCATTTTGCTCCCTATGGAGAAAGCATGAAGAATGGCATATTTCCACATTTGAATTGCACTTTCATCAAGAAAAGAGTGATTTCCCCTTAAGAATGTTCTGGAGGAGTAGAAAAGAGCATTGAACCCTGGGGTGTGTATTATTTTATAGTCTCTGAAAGGCAAATGGTTTCACTTCCATTGATTAAAATATATGAGTTTTTCCTTCTGCATTACTCTCTTGGAAGTAAAAAAAAAAAATAAAAAAAATCTTTAGCAGAGGTTGTCACTGGTGCAGCACCTATTGGCAAAGGGCTGACCTAACCAACCAAAGACACTTCTGCTGCTGAACGTCTTCAGCAAGAGGCCTGTGACCACAGCAGATGTTGCTACTTTTTGCTTGATGAATGGGGACTTCATGACAGGTGTTTTCATAGGTTTGTGGGAGCAAATGTCAGCAGGGAAACATAACCCAACATAGGACTATTAAGTGCTTAACTGAAGCACAGCTCCTGGACTTGCTCTCCTGTCTCCTAAAGCATGAAGTTTAATAGGCTTTATTTTTTTCAGTTGCCTTCTCATTCCACAGATGTAGCTCCTTTACAAACTTTGCATACACATTATCTGGAAGAGAATTTGACTAAATAGTTTCTGTTCACAAGGAACATTTGACTATGCGAATCTACCCGTTGTACAGGACATAGGCACAATATGGCAGGCTGGTGAACACTGACATTTTGAAATGAACATCTTCATAAAATATGCTCCAAATTGGTATGCGGCACACTTCTGCAACCACAGTAATTTGCTGTGAACTGAAGCAGGGGGATTTTCCTAAGCAAAGTCGTTTTGTCCCATTAAATTACTATCGTTCTCTCTCTTTTTTTTTTTTTTCTTTATTCCAAGAGCATCATTGTCTAGTTCAGTTAACAGGGAAAGGCCAATTACACAAACAGTGCTGATCTGTTAAACTTGGATTTACCACCCAGCATACAAACAAACAGTATGCTACTGCACACTTGGGTTTACTAGGTTCTATTAATAACACTGTTGGACTTAAAATAAATAAATAAATAGATAGATAAACAAATAAATAAATAGCTGGAGAGAATAGGCAGATCAAATGGAAGAATTTCAAAACTGCAGAAAAGTACTGCAAACAAGTGAGAGCACTAAGAACAAGAAAAAGCAAAAGTTATATGCAATTGGAAATGAAGATGTTCCATTTCCTTTCTAAAATCAAATGCAAACTGCTCATGTGACTGATTTAGTATTGAACAAGAGAGGGAAAATTGCCTCTTGGCATTTAAATGGAAATGTTTCTTGTTCAGAAATTTTGGAAGCTTGCATACTGTATGATTTTTGAAAGGCTTATACAATTACCATTGAATTTGGATACGGTCTATTCCTAACAATATATATATTTCTCAATTAAACTTTGCCCTTCCAGAGACCTAAATTACCTTTGTCTAGAATCTAGATTCCTGATGTGGAATATATTCCACAGGCAGCAAGACCGATGCAAATGTCTTTCTTTTTTAATATGTATGACTGGAAAAACAGTGAACAGTAGCAGCTATTTCGCAAAGCAGACCGTTACATTGAGAACTGCACTGTTTTAGGTAATGTTCTGATTTGCTGTGTGCCTTTTTACCCTGATTTCTGGGTTTGGAATAAAATACAGTCTCACCTTCTTACCTTCCTCAAAGGCTGGAAATTTTAGGACAAGAAGAAAAAACAGAACATAGCTGACTTGCACCTGGCTGATTTAAAGGTGTACCATAAAGAGGACAGTCCCCATGTACCTCAAAGCACTGCATGAAGTACTGCAATCCATTATGTCCAACACTCTTCTTACAATGCAGTTTTAGGGCCTAATCCAGTATCACTCCAAGATTTGTGTTGCCAGCTTAAGCCATGCAGAGTCTGTTGCTAAAAAGTTTGCAGGAGTAAATTTTGAGGACAGACTTGAAACAGAAAAGTGTGATTATTAGGTGCATGAGAAAATGATAGACTGAGTGTAAAAAGCAACAGATTATGAATCTGGGCAAGAATAAGTTACCAGGGACCTGCCTGAGGTCAAGCAATGAAGCAGTAGCAGGGCTGGACACGTAGACATACCAAGCACTTTTCTCCCCTTCAGACTATGTTAAATAAAAACAGTAAATGAATGTAATTTCTTCTTATTACAATTTAAATTAAAAAAAAAAAAAAATACAACAACAACAACAAAAAAAACACAACCACAACTATAAAAAAAAATCATACAAATATTTAAAAGGCAGAAACTGGCAGCATTGGTCTTCCTCTCAATGAAGACATAATCTTAAATTATGCAACTGAAATCTTGCAGTCCTTCTTCCTGAGAACTTGGTTTAAATTATTAAACAACATAATTACGCATTATTATTAATAATAATAACAATAATCTCCTGGCATCACTGTGGATGATGCTTCCTGACCCTAAAAGCCAGGCATGCAAGTTGTCTAACTTGGGATAGGAAAGAACAGAGGTTTTCTCCTCCTTGTTACATGTGCTGATGCTGGAACCCAGCTGACCCTGGTAAGACAGAGGGACACACACCAGAGACAGGGTACAGAGGCACCACCTGAGGCAGCTCTCATCCCTATCCCCATTTCATCCCATTCCCATGCCAAGGCCAATGCTCAAACCATGACTAAGTTCATTCTCATTCTCTGCCCTCCCTGTTACCTTCAGATGCCCATGTCCACACTCATGTCCATACACATTTCATCTCACTACCATTTCCATGCCTATGCCCATGCCCAAACCCAGACCCACGCCCATTCCATACCCATGCTGTGTCCATTCCCATGCCCACTCCATGTCCAGCTGTGGTCTATGCCCACGTCCCTGTCCATCTTCTCCCCATGCCCATGACATGCCAATCCCTTTGCTACTCCCATGTTATGCCAATGCCATGTCCATGTCATATGCACCACTTTTCTGTGCCTATGCTGTGCACGTGCTACCTCCATGCCCATTTCTATGCCTGTTCCCATCCAATGCCCATGCCCATGCCATGTCTATTGTATGTCCACACACAGATCTATGCATCCTTTCCACATGCTATGCCCACGCCCATCCCTTCCTTACGCTCACATTATGCCTTCCCTATGGTCATGTCTATCTCCTCCCTATGGTCATACCTATGGCCGTGCCCATGCCTGTGCCCATATCCATCTCTTCCCCATGCCTATGCCCACATCCATCTCTTTATGCCCATGCCCATCTCATCCTCATGCTCGTGTTCATTTCCTCCCTATGTCCATGCCCATGTCTACACCCATGTTCATCTCTTCCCCATGCCTATGTCTACACTAATATCTTCCTCACGGCCATGCCCATGACCATCTCCTCCCCATGCCCACATACATCTCCTCTACATGCCCAAACCTATGCCCATGTCCATCTCTTCCCCATGCCCATGCCCGCATCCATCTCCTCCTCACGTCCATGCACATCTCCTCCCCATGCCCACGTCCATTTCCTCCCTATGGCTGTGTCTGTGCCCATGTCCATTTTCCTTTCATGCCCATGCCCATGCCCATATTCTTTTCCATTCCATGTTCATGCCCATTCCTATTCCCATCTCCTGCCCATGCCCATTTCCATTCCATGTTCATGCCCATTCCCATGCCCATCTCCTCCCCATGCCCATCTCCTCCCCATGCCCATCTCCTCCCCATGCCCACCTCCACCCCCTTCCCACCTCATGCCCACCCCATACCCCTCCTCATGCCACCCCATGCCCGTGCCCAAGCCATTCCCACGCCGCCCCCATGCCCACGCCGCCCTGAGCCGCCCGCGGTGCGCAGCAGCGGGCCGCATGTGTGCCTGTCATTCCCAGCCCGGGAGCGCCGGCTCCTGCCTCCCATTCATGTAACCTGTGTGTGTCTCTCTTTCTCTCTGTGTGTAACAGAGAGAGGGAGAGAGAGAGCGAGGAAAGGAGAGGAGGAGGAGGAGGGGGGGAAGCTTTAAATAAAGCCTTTGGATTGCAGCTGCTTATTTTGGGCAGTCCTACCAGGGACGATTCCTGCCAGGAAAGAAGCTGGACCGGTCTTTTTTATTTTGATTTTGATTTTTGGGGGTGGCGGTGGTGTATTGCCGAGCCGCCTGCTGAGATGAGCTCCGGTGCCTGGCCGTAGTTGCCCACTTTGGGATCGCTGGACACATAAGTGGCATTTCGGTGGGGAAGCCTGCAGACATGGTAAGCTTGCGTTTTGCTCCGAAAAGTGCATTTGTGTGATCGCCTCCCTCCAGTTTTCCCTTCCCCCCTTCCTCTTCCCTCCGAGCAGACGGGCACACGGCTCGGGGCTGGGGAGAAGCTCCCTGAATCCTTCCCTTTTCCTCCCCACCATCCCTCCCTCTGCCCAGCCTGCTTTTCTCCCCTTGCATCCCAGCCCTTGCTGCTCCCTCCGCACAGTTTGCAGCAATCCAGCAGGAGCCCAGGGATGCTGCCGTAGGCTCCAGGCTGGGGCGCTGGGGACCAGCCACCCTCAGCCCAGCCAGACCTTGCTTGAGGGTACGTTTGGGGTGGCTTCTCCAGCCCGACCCCCCAAGCCCTTCCCCTCTGCACCCCGAGCAGTGCGGCTGTGCTGGGGGAGGCAGCAGTGCAGATTTAGAGGCATTGGAGCAAGGATGCAGCTTTAAAATCAATCGGTGTTATTTATGTAATAGTAAAAGTACCGTGGAGGGGGGAAGGGGGGGGGGGGAGAGGGGGGGGGAGAGAGAGAGAGAGGAAAAAAAAAAAAAAAAGAAAGGAAAAAAGAAAGGAAAAAATAAAATAAGGAAGTGCCTCGGTATTTCTTAGCTGCACAAAGCTCCTTTTGCTCTGTCTGAACCCTCCGCCCCGTCCCCATGTCCTGCTGCAGGGTGGTGTGTTGTGGGAGTGTGTATGTGTGTGTGTTTACATTTGGATCTGTGCTAGAGTCGCGGATGGGGAAGGGGTCTCTCATTTTCCACGGGGGTGGCTTTGCCTCCAACCGAAATTATGAAAAAAAATGTGCTTGGCTGCAACTTGGGTGACAATTCTGTTTCTTAGGCATTAAATGTTAAAGCCCTGCTTCTAGCCATGCCCTGCCACTATTGAGATCCCCCAAACAGTGTGGCGCTTAAAAAAAAAAAAAAAAAAAAAAAGATGCTAGAGTGCCTGGGAGAAATGCAGTGGTTCAGACTCATGCTGATATTCTCAGCAATTTGCATTTTGAAATACAAATTTGGGTAGCAGAACATAAAAACAAGATGCTACCAAAGGGCATTTATTTCCTGATATTTAGTTTTATTAATACATATGTATCTATATTGGTCTAAAATATCTGGGATACTTCACTTTGAAATAAGTAGTAGTTAAGGTATGCTTGAAATAAGTAGTAGTTAAGGTATGCTAAATCTTAAAAAGAAAATAAAGCAGTGTAAGTAGTACATGAGGCAGTGTGTATTTACTCTTTCTTACCATGACCATGCTTAGAAATTTGCAGCATTTACAACCATGTAAGCACACCATTTGAAAAACAAAATACATATTTATGCCACAGCCTTCCTGTCTTATGGGATCCCCAGTCTTTGAAACACAATTTTCATACAGCCAAAACAGAGCTTGCTAAATACTTATTGACCAGATAGACAAGACCTTTCTGCATCTTGAATGCATTTACTCATGGTTCTTCCAGGAAAGTTCAATTCTTTCTGATTAAAAGGGGGGAAAAAAAAAAAAAAGCACTAAACTATAAAATAATGTCACATCCCCACCCCACACACATCTCCATTCTTAACTTTGTGTAGTGAAGTCTCATCCTGAATTTATAGCTGCATTTTTATTTTTTTTTTTTTTCTGACAAATGTCCCATGTGAGGGGAGGGACAGAAAATGCAAAAATGAGTGCAAAGCTTTGAAGTTGGAAGTTGACTGTGTGTTCTGCTAGGTAAACTTCTGCTGTGGTGTGGAAAGTTGGTGGGGGTTGCAAGTTGGGGGGGGGATGCTCCAGGCTCGGGGGCACAGGATTTGGGCAGAGGAACTTGGCAGACCCCAACCTATCCCAACTCCCTTTCTTTCTGTCTCGCTGACCCTAAGGAAATTGTTTGCATGTAGGGTGGCCCCTCCCCTCCTACAGAAAGTGCTCTGCTCCCAACGTGTGTGCCATATGAGCCTGCAAAACCTGAGATTTGCCCTTTGCACATGTGCCAGCAGCACGCTGGGTCCGGCAAGGAGAAGCCCAGGGCAGGGCATCGGCCATGGGAGAGCCGCACATCTCCCCGCCTGGCTGGGGGAGGCTGGGGCTCAGCCAGTGATTTGTATTTAATTTATTTCATTGGCCTCTTCCGAGCCAGGCACCTCCCACTTGGCGTCTCAGCCTGTAGCACTTTTATGGGCTTAGGTGGAAAAAACAGTGAGTATAGCTGTATATTTTTTAGTGTGTGTGGCAGGGTTCCTACCCGTAAAGGTAGGAGGACGCATCTCTTGCTGTTGCACTGTTTTGCAGGGAGACAAGCCTTCAAAGCAGGCTCTGCCTGCGTTACAAGGCTGGAGGAATTTGCTGGTTTGTGGCCATTGCGAGCTGCCCTTCCCTCTTTGGTTCCCAGCTCCCTGCCTGTGCCACGCTGCTGGATCAGTCCTTGCTGCTGCGGGCTGCTTTGGGGCTGGGAGGGTTCCCTCCTGCTACGTTCCCCTGTAAACGTGACCCCCAGGGTAGCACATGACCAGGGAAATTATGGTCTGTGCTGGTTGCCAGCAGATTTAGGGACGAGGAGAGCAGAGTTATGTCCACGTGAAGGTGTTACCTGGGTTGTGCTCCCCGCAGAGATCAGCACAAGACCTCCCTGTGTGGGCTCTGCACCCACAGCTGGGGCAGAGAAAGGAGAGGAGGTACCTTTGCACACAACCTGGTTCAGTTTCCCTTTCCTCCCCCAAAAAACAACTCGCCAGGATTGGGAGTTACTGCCACTGCACTAAGCTGTATTCTGTTTCTGCAGGGAGTCCTGCCTTCGTGCCTCACCCTCCCTTCCCCTACATACGTTCATGCATGTGTTCATCTCCATGCAAGGGGAGATTTGCAATATATCTGTCATATATTGGTGGGACCTGGAGGGAAGATTTTATGTTTGGGTGGAGAAAGAGTTGCTGTGTGCGTATGAAAAGAGGTTCTCAGGCTGGATTTTGGCAGGGGAAAGGGGAAAAGGAGGTGCACAAGTGAACTTCACAATTTCCTTTTTTATTAGCAAGGGGACCTGGATTAGAAAACGTTTTCTGGGGAGAATTTGCCTTCTCTGATTTTAAAGGATAGGGAGGCAGGGAAAAAAAATCATTGAGAGAAAAGAGTAAAATTTCTCGTCTGGTTTTGATTGGCGAGGGAGGGGAGATTCCCCCCTCAGATGATTTATTTTACTACATGGATGGAAAAGGGAGTTGTCACTGGTTTCAGTGGATCTGGGGAAGGAGGGAGATTTGCACAGAGAAAACTGGGGTTTTGAACTCCTTGTATCTTAATTATTTTACTTCACTCATTTAAATTAGATACTTTCCTTTTGTTTTGGTGAGCAGATAGCACACTGGCAAGGGAAAATGTTGTTCTCTTGTTTTATAAAGTGGGAGATTTTTTTTGTGCTTTTATTTGATTTGATTGGCTTCCTGGGGTGCATAATAACTAAAATGTTATTTCATTCTCTCTACAACATGTACAATATTCCAATTAAGATTCCACTTTGATTATTTTTCATCTGGTAGTTTACCATTTCTCTGAAAATGGTAAAAAATAAAAAAGAAAGACAAAAAAACATTGAGCTCTTGCACTTTAAAATAGCTGAGATGCTTAAGCAAAACTACCCTTTCCCTGGGAAAGTCATTTCCAGTTCTGTTCAAGTTAACGCTTCACTGCTTCATTTTCTGACAGAATCACCTCCTTGCAAGAAGGAGAACTATGATCTTACGTAACTTGATGTTTCCAGATCAAAAGTTACAAATATTGCAGTAATAGCATGATGAGGGAGATTTGGCAGGATGAATGTTGCATGACATATGTGATTTCGTACTGGGATTTGGAATCAAGTCTAGTTTAAAAATTTACTGGGGAGAAAGATTAAAAAAAAAAAAAGAAAGAAAAGAAAAATAAACAAAATCTTACTTGTTTGATATCTTATTTAATGCTGCTTTAGCTTTTTATCTTACTTCCGTAGGCACTTGAGACTGATTTTTTTTTCTTTTAGAGCAAACTCTTCAGTATTTAAAAAAGATGTGTAATTGTCATATCAAAAAGTGAAGTGACTTGAAACTCTCTTTCAGATTTGATTCAAAGAGATGAAACTCTGTAAATCAATGTCATTTCAGATTTAAAGACTGGCTGTTACCTGCTCTCTTACAAGGTCTATCCACATAGCTTATTGTAACTAAAAGCTGAAATATTTTGCTTCTGCTTTGAACTGACAGATTAGCACTGCTGGGCTCTTTGAGACAGTAAGAAGCACCACTTGCCAGTGAATTGGGTATTCATGGAGCCCTGACCACTATCTCTGAGAGAAAAAGTCTTGTAATTAAATTACAAGTAAATTAATTTTTTAAAATATATAAATATATAGGTTTCCTCTTTGCTGTTAGATGAAAAAAGGAAAAGAATCTTGGAGATTTTTTTTTTCTCTAACTAATCACCATAGCTTGAGAAACAATGCTGTAGTGTGGCTATAGGACTTGTGTTACTACTCAGGTATAAATGGTCGGTTTGCATTCCTCTGTGCCATTTCACCTTTGATGTGCTGATAGTCAAATTATATTCCTAGAAATATATGTTTGATTTTTTTTTTTTTTTTTGCCAGCTGTCCCGAATCTTTCTTCCTAAAGAATACTTTAAAGGCAGAGGTGAAATCTGAGTAGGAGGGCATGTGTGTTTGGCTGTGTGGGGTGGCAAACATTTCTTACAGAAAGTTTAAATTTCGTAGGAAGTTTGAGTCTTGCTCACAAATACCTTTATATCAAATTGCTGGGAACTAAGCTGTTTATTCTGTACTGGCATTCAAACTTCATCATGTATTGTTCCGCTGAGTATCAGCAGAGGTGTTTTTTTATTATTATTTTTAATGTAAAGATGTCTGTAAAAGCACCAAACACAAAAATTTACGTTCTTCCACTGTATTGGCAGTCAGAAGAAAGAAACAGAAGAGGCAGAACATGACTGGCAGTTTAGTTTCCTATTCCAAGTAAAATTTGCTTTCTAGGATATAATTCATCCTTTTCTTAAAGAGAGGAGGAGAGGGAAAAAAGGAGAAAGAAGAGAAGAGTTGCTGATGTTGATTTAGGTGGAGAAGCTTGCTGAGTCGCATTTATCAGCCCATTTAAATGGGGATGATTCAATTAGATTTCACTGATCTCTCCTCAGGCTTTAGTGAAGTCATGTTTGCTGCAGTCTAGGAAAGCCATGGCAGCCCAGAATCGTGCTTCATGCTGCATTTACCTCGATGGCACCGGTGACAGGCGTGCCATCCAGCCTGCCAGAGCAGATGTGGATGCAGAAGTTGTCTCATTGCCCATCGATATAAGTTTTAGATGATTATTCAGTGTATCTTCCTTTCTAAACACTGAGTAGAAGCTTGCCTGTGTTTGCACATGCAGACTCTTTGAAATATTCTGGAGGCTGCTCAGTTAGAAAAAAGTCAGGAAACAGCAGGACCACATCTCATTTTGCAGTTTTAACTCAACCCTGTGTTTTGTATGTGGTGGGATCTCACAGCCTTCCTCTTCTCCCCCACAGACTCCAATATGTGCACTGAAGACCTTCAGGTTTCTTAAAAACTGGAATCTGGGGCTGTGCATTGTGCTTCAGCCCCTGGGGGATGTTGGGTCCCTGCATAAATCCAGGTTTGTTTTTTCTGCATTTTGCCGTATGGAGGGAGAGAGAGACAGGATTAAGTTACTGAGCATTGTCTTCAAATGCAGTCTGCAGTCCCACATGAAAGCAAAGTCTCAGAGGCCACAAAGTTGTAAAACATCTCTTCTGCTGGGTCACCTGGACTTAACTGGCCCAACAACATCAGCCATATATGAATATAGTCATATTTGGAATGTATGATTTCCCAACATGATAATGGCAAGGTTTCAGTATTTTGCCAATTCCCTTTGAACTGCCTCTCTTTTCTTGGATGTTGAAAACTTTCATCTTCAACTGTCTTATATAAAGAATAGGAAGGGATGGACTGGTTAGTCATAAAGCCTTCAGAAGTAAATGCCAAAAGCAGTTAGAAAAAATGGTGGAGCATGGGAGATGCTGAAATTTCCTTCCTCCTTGCCGATCCACAAAGTGTTGGCAGTTTGGGCTTGGTACAGCACAGATCTCATCAACTGGTAATAAATGAATACTGATATTTCCAGAAAATTGACCTTTGAGTGGATGGCTTTAAGGTGTGATCAGCATCTTGGTGCTGGCAGAAGTTTTGGTGCTAGAAAGCAGAGAGCAATCCCAAGAACTGATCTCAAGATGCACTCCTGCAGACAGTGCAGCGTTCAGGGGTTACTTGGTAGTAAGTCAAAGTTCACACAGCCTCTAATTGCTGCAGTGGGCGTTTGACACATAAGCAGACTCTGAGCTATCAAAAGGAGTATCCAGAAATTGCAACATGCCTCGTTTCAACACAGTTATGAAATTTTGGGTTGAAATGACTTGCCCAGCATTGCTCGTAGTCTCAGGGCATCATTTGGCTGGCTAATCTGAAACATATTCATCCTTGTATCTTCGTCCTCTGCTTAGTCACTACAAAGCTCCCAGCTCTGAAAGGGGAGAGACAGGGATCATAAACCTTTTCTTCTCCTCCCCGTTCTCACAGCATTATCTCCAGGTTGGTCTGGATAAAACCCAGTCCTCAGAAAAATGACTGCATTATAGTGAAGGCAGGCAGGGCACTTCATTAAAGCAACTTTCAGTGGTTTTTTTTTTTTTTTTTTTTTGTTTGTTTTGTTTTGTTTTGTTTTTTCCTTAAATTCACGGTGTCCAGTATATACTGTTTAAATCTTACTATTGATCTTTCAGTCTATTTTGGGGGTATTTTAAAGACATTTTCATGGAACTAGTAGCTTTATTGCATTGCATCACGTTGGCATTTACATGTGTCTGTGGCTTAAACTAACAGATCATCATAGCTTGGTTTCACAGAGTACTCTGCTCCTCAAAACAGATCCCTCCTGACCCATCCCATGGTTCCCTTCTCACCTTTTCCAGCCTTATCCTGTGATCCCAGTGACATCCCTCTAATGCCAGGTCTCCCACCCCAACCTCATCCAGCTCCTCCTGGCTTGTGGGCATCCCACAAGGAATGCCAAGCTCAGGAGATCATCTGATTTCAGTTCTGATACTGAGCAGCAGACCTGGCACACCCCACAACACAAACCATCTTGTTTAGTTCCACACAGGTGGAAACATAAGTGATTGAAGCTGGCAAACATGCATAAGTGCACCCAGGAGCATGTATCAACAGTGTTTTGTCAAAGATGTCTAAACTTGGCCAAACTCACACAACAAATTCCCATAAAATTCATTAAAAAAGAAATACTTCTCTCCCAGGCAAATTTCTAGTCCTTCCTCTGAAGTCCTGAAGATCCCAGAGGAGGTTTTAGAGAGAAGGCTAAAGGCATTTTTATTTTTTTTACATGGGTAAAACAACATATTTTTCCCTAGCCTTGTTCTCAGAATCTGCTGAACTGTTTTGACTGAAATTTTCCAAAAAACTTCAGCCTGAGGCAGACAGCTGGCATGGAAATTTTCAGCCCAAACAATTTGCTTAGTATAGTTATGAGAAACTGCAAATGCCTTTTTATTATTAAAGCTGCCTCGCTCTTTCTGTAATTGACAGCACTACCAACTTTGTTTTTCCCTAATAAACAGATAACTTGATATTTTGTTGCAAACTAATTTTGTATTTGTATGTTTTATAGATATTTTTATATATTGGAAATTTATTATAAAACTGACACGTGCATTTCAGCATATGTTAGCAGATGATGAAATTTTAAGCTTCCTGGAAACAAAAGTGAATGCAATTAATGAGAATTCCACAAAGCTGCATCAAAGGAGTACAACATTGTAGAATTTGTAGAATGAGATTAAAAATAAGGAAATCTCAGGAGATACTGCACTGAGAGAACAATCACACAAATTCCCATGTATCCTACTTTGGGCTCATGATCCTTCTGGCAGAATTCTGCTACACACCCCTGCTATCTCCCCCTCCCCCTCATCTGTCCCCCCCCCCCCCCCCCCCAAAAAAAAAAAAAAAAAAGGAGAAAAAGTAACCCTCCAAAACTAGAAGTACGGACCATTTTATTCTTTTTGAGATGAGATTGGTTTTGTTTTTTTTTTTTCCTCCCTCTTTTTAGCATCAATATGGATGACTGCTAAGGCTCTATTTTCACATCAGAGGCACCCCCAGGACCTATTACCCTAGAAGAAGAGGGGTCTTGCTCTCCACCTTTCCTCTCCAGTCATTCAGATTGTATCTGATCTGATTTGATTCATCAGTCCAGCAGAAAACTGTCTTTTGGTGCATTTGTTTTCTTCTGAGTTAGTGAGTTACATTGAGGCAATGTGGTAGAAGAACTTGCTGGGAAAAAGGGAGAAAGAAAGGGGTACAAACAACTTTTTGGAAGATTTTTTTTTTTTTGACTTTTCAGACCACAGTCATGACATACATTTTTTTTTCCTGGATTGCCAACTGTTTACAGGAGTTGTATCATGTTGATTTGAAGCTCAATTGATTTATATTAACACATAGAGTGCACCGTTGCATTATACTTGTCTACACGTAGGAGATTTCTTTGGAGCATCCCATTCAATACGCACTGAAGGAGTTGTACTCCATGAACTTCTGAATTCTTTTGAACCCTCTTTATAGTTGGGATGGCCACAATATCACATAACAAGAAGTTCCAGAATTCAAAGTCATGAACTGAGTGAAAATGTCTTCCTCTTGCTCTGCCTTAAACTCACAAATTGGTAATTTCATTAGGCAACTCCTACTTTGTGGATTACAGTTGTAGAAATGTTGTGATTTAATAGAGCTGTATTCCTCCCATTTTTGTTACATTTGTCCAAGCTCATAATTCCTAATCCATCTCTTCTGCAAAAGCCTTTCCATATTCCTCACAACGTTTTTTTTCTCTTTTTTTTTTAACTCTACCACATCTTATGGAGATGGGTTGACCAAAAATACATGTGGCATTAAGATAAAAATGCATCATTATCTTACACAGCACTGTCATGATACGTTTTCCTCTTTTTGTTGTATATTTTTTTCCAAAAACATATCCCAAGTATTTCCTTCTGTGTTGAAGTGGCATGAGCCACAGAGAGCTACTATTTGTAGCGCACATCCTATGGTGATTCCTCAGCCTTCTTCCTTGGTGGTAACAGCTAATTTAGAGCCCACATTGTGTACGTATTGTTAGAATTGGTTTTCCCTTTATGGATTACTTTGCTTTTATTGACACTGAGTTTCATCTGATGTTTTTATCACCCAGCTAGTTACTCACTATTATGAGAGTAGGTGGTGGTGTAATGATTGGAGACTTTGGGAGAGAATCAGAAAGCCCAGCAATGAAAAAGGCTCTCATTTTGACTTTTATTCTTGTCCTGGGGATAATCCCAACAACAACATAACCAAAAAAAAAATACACTTAATATCAAGTAAGAAAAAACAGCCTGTCTGTCTTGTGACATTTGATTGTGAAGTTGTCTGCTGCTCAAATGTTTCTGCTTCTTGTTGACAGCATCTGACCAAGCCTTTTTTCTTAGGCTTCTTTTTCTGTGAGCATCTGCTCTTCCCTCAACGAAGTATGCCCCTCACTTCACCCATGCTGTAGCACCTGAGTCCTTAACCAAGGAGCAGATTAATGACCATTACCTTTCAACTTGACATGTGTCCCTGCATCCGCATCTCCTAAATTTTACTCTATCCTATCTTAAAATGCTCAAATGCCCTGACAATAGGACAAAAGGTCTGGGAAATGGAGGGCTCCCCCCTGGTGGACATGGGAGTGGTTCGGGAGCGTCTGAGTGGGCTCAATGCACACAAATCCATGGGTCCCAATGGGATGCATGTGTGCTAAGGGAGCTGGCAGATGTGATTGCCAAACCGCTCTCTCATCTTTGAAAGGTCCTGGAGAACGGGTGAGGTGCCTGGAGACTGGAGGATAGCCAATGTCACTCCGGTCTTCAAGAAGGGCAGGACGGAGGACCCAGGAAAACTACAGGCCAGTCAGTCTCACCTCTGTCCCTGGAAAGGTATTGGAGCAGCTTGTTCTGGATGCCATCTCCAAGCAATTGGAAGAGAAGAAGGTTATGAGGAGTAGTCAGCATGGATTCACCAAGGGGAAGTCGTGCTCGACCATCCTCGTTGCCTTCTATGATGGCATCACCAACTGGGTAGATGAGGGGAGAGCAGTGGATGTCATCTACCTTGACTTTAGCAAGGCTTTCGATACTGTCTCCCATGACATCCTACTAGCAAAGCTGAGAAGGTGTGGGATAGATGAGTGGACAGCAAGGTGGGTTGAGAACTGGCTGACTGGCCGAACTCAGAGGACGGTTATAGGAGGAGCAGATCTGGCTGGAGGCCTGTGACTAGCGGTGTTCCCCAGGGGTTGGTGCTGGGTCTGGTCTTGTTCAACATCTTCATCGATGACCTTGGTGAGGGAATAGTGTCTGCCCTCAGCAAGTACGCCGATGACGCAAAGCTGGGAGGAGTGGCTGACATGCCAGAAGGCTGTGCTGCCATTCAGCGAGACCTGGATTGGCTGGAGAGATGGGCAGGAAGAAACCAAATGAGATTTGATAAGAGCAAGTGTAGAGTCCTGCACCTGGGAAGAAACAACCCGAAGTATCAGTACAGGCTGGGGGATGACCTGCTAGAGAGGAGCTCTGAGGAGAAGGACCTGGGGGTCCTGGTGGACGACAGGTTGACCATGAGCCAGCAGTGTGCCCTTGTGGCCAAGAGGGCTAATGGGATCCTGGCGTGCGTTAAAAGGAGCGTGGCCAGCAGGTCAAGAGAGGTGATCCTCCCCCTCTACTCTGCCCTGGTCAGGCCTCACCTGGAGTACTGTGTGCAGTTCTGGGCTCCCTGGTACAAGAAAGACAGGGATCTCCTGGAAAGAGTCCAGCGGAGGGCCACAAAGATGATACAGGGCCTGGAGCATCTTCACTATGAAGAAAGGCTGAGAGACCTGGGTCTGTTCAGCCTGGAGAAGAGAAGACTGAGAGGGGATCTCCTCAGTGTATATAAATATCTGAGGGGTGGGGGACAGAAGGATGTAGCCAACCTCTTCTCAGTGGTTTGTGGGGATAGGACAAGGGGCAATGGCTGTAAGTTAGAGCACAGGAAGTTCCGCACTGACATGCAAAAGAACTTCTTCATGGTGAGGGTGACGGAGCATTGGAACAGGCTGCCCAGGGAGGTTGTGGAGTCTCCTTCTCTGGAAATAGTCAAGGCCTGTCTGGATGCCTATCTGGGCAGCCTGCTCTGCGGAACCTGCTTTGGCAGGGGGGTTGGACCCGATGGTCTTTTGAGGTCCCTTCCAACCCCTACAGTTCTGTGATTCTGTGATTCTGTGATGTTGTCATTAAAAGATGCCCAGGACGTGGAAATTTAAAATTTAATTTTTAAATGCTCTATTTATGCTTTTATCTGACAAGAAAGTGTGAGCAGACCAAGCCACCTGTCTTTCACTTAAAGCATTGTTTCTTGGTGGTCTGCTTCAACAGTGCTTGCTTTAGGGCTTGGGTTTTATAGCTTATTATTGCTGGTATTCTTCACATTACTTTGGATTGGAGGAATGCACAAATGACTCATATGGAAGTTACAGACCATTGCTTTCATCCCTGTGTACCCCACATATGCTTTAAAATATCATCTGCTTGTGGTTCTCTGTGCCAGATACCACTGGGGAACATTATTGTACACCTGCATCACTTAGTTTTGTATTATTTTATACCTTCTGCATAATTAATGTTTTGTTGAATTTTATGTATTTATTTATTTTAGCTTTTTATGTCTTCTCCTGAGATTATCAGGCAGCAAGTGTCTAGCTGAGAAGAAAACAGGAAAAGAAGAAAAGAAGGGGAAATCAGAAGTTGATAGTACAGAAGTGGGACTTTGGGGGAGGTGGCATTGGGGGCAAGGAAAAGTGGGATTAATAGGCATGGAGGGTCCTGCATCAGCTCTTTTGGTGCTAGATTGTAGCAGACTTTGCTGTGCTCTGTGCAGTGAAGATTACTTGATTTTTTTTTTTTTATTTATTTTACTTTTTTCCTCCTTTCAGAGATGGAAGAGATGGAAGACTAAAAACTACATAACATCTCTGCTGTGCATGCAATGCTAGTTAAAAAATAAAAAAAAAAAAAAAACAAATTAAAAAAAATCAGGATAAGTTTTACTTGTCAGTTGCTATTTTCATTCCCCACACCCAAGACCAGCAAAGGTGCTTGTCAAATGCGTGTATGTGTATGGATGTGTGCAGCCACAAGTTCTTCATCTGTCAGTCCTCAGGATTGTTTCTCCCTCCCTTCCTCTGTTCAAATGAAAATACCTTGAGTTAACATTATAGTCATCACACAGACTGTATGGTAGTTGGCCTTGCATCATGTTTCCTTAAATATTTCATGAAGGTCTTTTTATAAAATTTGCACTGCTCTTGCAGACTGAGTATTTGGAAGTGGACATCCCTAGTGATAGAAATTTTGAGAGATAACAAAAAGTGATCATATCCAATCTTTCTGGAATCCCAAAGCACCTCAGCACTTTAACCTAAACTAGGGCCAGATCCAAGGATCATTACTGTTAATTCAAAGTCTCCCGTTGGTTTTAATGGGCTCTGGATCAGACTTTTTAACTCCTGCTGTGGAACAGTTCTGGTTCCCTTAGTGCAGAAACATGAAATGGCCATGAAAATTGAAGGCTCGTTTGAAAATTGATGTCATTTCAAATGCTCGACTAATTGAGTGTACAGGGCTGCAAGGGTGGTAGGTTTGGGGGATTTTTGATGTTTGCAAGTAAGTAAAAGTTCCTATAATGAAAACATGTAGAGTGGTGTGTTGCAACTATTTTTATACCTACATCAGACTTGATGTTAGTGGCTTTGAATTATTTAACATTTTTCTTCCTCAGCTGTCCTCTCCAGTGAGTTTCCATTGCAGGGCTGCAGGAGTTGTGTACAAAACAATGCAGACAGCCTGGTAGTGTCTGCTGGGGGGGTTGCCTGTTTTTGTTTTGTTTCATTTCTATAATCCTATTTTATCCTTTCTCTAGCTGGTGAGAGGGACATCAGGCCAAAGTATTAAATCATACTGACCAGCGTGGGCTGAAAATGAAGTACGTGCCAGCTAAAGACACAAATGGGGAGTTTTCTGCTTAAACCACTGAGCACTAATGTCTGTCACATAGGAGAAGCCAACTATTTAACATTCAGTCCATTCAAAAAACATTATTATGTCCCAATGGTAATTTAAAACCACATCTGTTAGAACCATATGTGGGGGAAGTATACCTTTTTTTTTTGCCTGCTTTTTTTTTTTTTTTTTTTTTTGGCCCATGTTATCCTGTTTATTATAAGGTTATCTTCAATGTGGGCCTCTTTCAAAATTTCAGACTGACAGCCATGAAATGCCTGGAACAAAAGAACTAAATGAATTGAACTCTTATCTCTTTTTCTTTGTAATTAATGTGTGGGCTTTTACACAATATCTGCAAGTAGACATTCAGCTTTGAAAGAAAACCTATAGATTGGGATCATGCCTCATGCTCCATTGTCTATAACTTGATATTTGTTCTTCGATTGGAGATATTGGATATTTCACAGAGTTCTCCTCACTGTTATTCCAGCTTTCCATTAACAATGTATGCGACCTTTGAAAATGGCTCTTTTGGGCAATCAGAACATGCAATTTTTATCTTTAGAAATTGCAATTGGATTATTCTGTCCTTAAAAATAGAAAGTAGTCTTGTTTTCAAAGCATCCTATCACTATTTTCTGACTGGTCGTAGCTGGCATAATCTTGAGATTCTTAAATCTAAATAGTGCTAATAGAATATCTGACATGGCTGGTGGAAGTTGGCTCCAGGATTAAAAATAGCTGCTATAATTCCCCATTATGTGATGCAGCAAGTGCTGTGTGTCACATCTCCATTGAGTGAGGCATACTTTGCCACATCTCTGCATATCAAAGCCCTGATTTATCTGAGCTAAATTCACTCACCTCAGTGAGTTGCTTTGAGAGAGGGGAATTGGTGACGAACAGTTGTATCTTGAGACTCCAAACATGGAAGATAAGAAGCTCCTTATTCCTTTGCCACTGTCACCTGTTTCCTCTATTTAAGGAAACTGAGGAAATATCTATCCCAAATTGTTGGCTCCAACTTTCTGTCCATGCTTGTTGAGACCATATACTGTGTAGTGGTAGGGAACATTTCCATTGCATTCCCCTTTTTCTCAGACACCCAGCTGTGGAGAAGGATGGCAAGGAGATTGGTGCTTCAGTTATGATGGCCAGGCTGTGACATAAAATACTAGTGTTTGAGCTGTGATCGTCTGCTGTTAACTAAAATTGTGCATGTGATAAAGTTAAAGCCCTTTCAGAATTCAGGCTAGCTCTCTTTAAACTACCCTCCGGTAGTAAACACCAGATAACTGCTCTGATGAGCCTTATACACAAGTACTGAACATTTAGTCCTGTGCAGACTCCAATAGAAATCTTGGCCCTTTCTTGAAATGACAAATTTCCTTATAAGTGAGTGCATCCACATCTGCTTGCAGTATCAGGCTTTCTACTGTTTGTCCTTCACAGATAGGCTGAGGATCTCAAAGAGTAATAATGAGAAAGTAAATAGATGAGCATGCAAGTTATATTCATGAAACCTCTGTTCAGGAGCTACACATCTTTCCAGTGCCATTTACAGCATGGCATATTGTCCACCTCCCTCCAGCTGTGTTTTAAGCACTGAGCAATGAATATCTTAGCTAAACAGAATGTTAGCGATCCCGATGTGTGGAGCACCTGACGACTGAAGAGTTAAATATGCAGCTATAAATACCATGCCTACCTTGATGGGATGCATTGTACTGCAATTTTAGTTCTAATTAAAGTTTGGTTGTAGGCATGAAATATCTCTGTCTTTCAGGAACATGTGTAAATCTCTGAAATTAGGCTGGTTTTTGTTGTTTGAGTGTTTTGGCACAGTTGTGCCAGTGGATATGAAGTTTTATGAGTAGCAACAGAATAAAGATGGTTTTGCATGTCAATGAGCAGCACTTTTTTATTCATTTTGGGTTAATCAAGTGCTCAAGTTAAATCTGAACACATTAATTTGTTCTTGGTTTTAAAATGAAACTCCACTGTTCAGTGAACAACTTATGCCTTCCTGTAGTGAGTTTGATATTGACAATATTTTCCTGGGGTTGATTGCTTCCAGATAAATGCGAAAGTAGCTATGCTGTAAAAATAAATAAATAAAATAATATAAAATAAAATAATAATAAATAAATAAATAAATAAAACCTTTAATTTGAATGATGTGCTTGGAAAACATGAAAAAAAAAAAAACAAAAAGAAAGAAAGAGGGGGTGGGGAAGAAAACTACAAGAGAAACGACACGTTTTATGGTTTTGGCACACTGCATTTCATATTCCTACTCCCTGTCCTTGTGTGATCCCTGAGCACTTGATGGATGAGAAAGATAATTGTTGATCATTTCATGAAGCTCTGCCAGTAACACATACCAAATATAATTAAACTTTCAATTTTATGTTTTTAAATACATTTTGGGCCAAATATGGCAATTAACCCCTTCACTGTCAGAGCATAAGGAGATGAGGCACTTTGAGTTGTATTTTCTAGCCACACTTGTTGTCACATGGTGGTTTCTATTTTCCAGAAGAGTTCCCATTTCTTCAAGATCATTTCACCTTTGAGATTTCATTGGAGTCATCCTGGAACTTCAGCAAAATTGTCACAAATGATGCTTTGCTTGTTAGGCTTTGCGTGGTGGAGCTGGCCCAGCTCCAGTCATTCCTGTCTCACTAGGTAACTCACTGCAAGACTCCTGCAGCTGTGACGACGAATAATGGAAGCTTAATGTTTTTCATCTCTGATTTCAACTCCATGCCTCTGGTGTACATTTCTTGGAGGAAGACCTTTAAAATATCTGCCTAAAATGTAGTAAAGGAATGATCGCAATCAACTTTAATGCAGCTGTGACCCTGTTCAGAATGAGAGTAGACATTGTCCTTTCTCTAATAAGTGAGAAAATCCAAGGAAGTATCTCTCTGGAATGACAACAACTTTATCCTTGGCCTGAGGGTCTTCTTCCAAGAGAAAACAAGGAAGAATGATAGATTGATATTGAAAACTAACACCCGACAGACATTCTCTGTGCAGCCTGTCCATGCCTGTTGGTCCCCGATTGCCCAGAGCCTGATTCCACTGGGACACATAGCACGGTGCACTTTGCTCTCTCCTTGAGCATGAGGGCACGCTCCATTAGCTGGCACTTGTTTTTACAGCATATGTGCTAGACAGCTTGGGCGGGAGCTGAACAACCCCCAGCCTGCAGATCATGTCCCACTGGGCAAGTTAACTGATCCCTTTTCTGTCCCTGCTTCTTGACTGTGATAGAGACATTTCTTCCCTGCTGCTTCACCAAAGAACATGCTCCCCAGACTTCCATTTCCAGCTCCTTGTGCTTTAGTGCTGAGTAAATCTTAAATTTGAAGTATAAATATAATACAATTCTGAATGTCCTGATTAAACTGTATGTAGTTGTAGTTACACTAACTATTCAGTAAGGAAACAGTTTATCCTTAACAAGTAGGTTAAAGGAGGGGACATCATGACTCCTGACTTCTGTTTGCAGCTTCATTTTATGACCCAGGAGAAGTTGCTTGCATTTTTACCTCTTAATTTATCTGTCTGTTGAAGAAGTTTTGTAATAACTTCCAAGTTTCTTCCTCTTTGCCAAATCACTTCAGCATACTGGCAGCTTTACATCTCCCACCCTCCCTTCCTCTCATATATCACTGCAGTGTCCCGGCAGCACTCATTCTAGGATACAGAAATTCAGTCCATCATTCTTCATACAAAATTATTGAATGGGAATCACATTTGCAGTCAAGCTGGGAAGTAGAAAGCTAGTCGACCTGTCTTTTGGGGCATTTGGTTTTATTAGGTTCCTACATATGTTTGCTTTGATCTCTTCAGTGCTATCCTAGAAAACGATTCCAGGCCAGATTGTAAAAATGTCAGTTTCCTCAAACACTTGCACAAAATCCTTTCTAAATTTGTCAGATCTTCTCAATTACAAATCCATTGTTCTGTGTTAGACAGAGAATTGCCACTTCCACTTTGAAAAGATTAGCCATTTAGCTGTCAGGGGCTCTCAGGATCCAGCACTGTCTATAGCACATTGTAGTTGGTATAGATGCATTCCCAAATCTACAAGTTTCAGCAAATAATTGTGTGTCAGATTTAGAAATGAGCTGAATTTAATGTTACAGCAAAAGAGTTTAATCCTGGAATATTCTGAAAATATATGCTTATTTCCTTTCTGCAGATCTCATATTCATCAGAGAGTGATAATTTCAGAACAAACAAAATTAGGGTGCAAAATCACCCTTATGTTCATGCCTTTGACTTGTGAATTTTACAATTTCCCATCCCAAGTATAGTTTTAGAAAGGGACAATTTTACAAAACCAGCTCAGGCCCAACATTAGCAGAGTGTTAGGTATATTCCCTGTTATATCAATTTAGATATAGTCTCGTCATATAAAATTGTTGGCAATAATACAGTTAACTTTCTAGCTTGTTTTAACTGCAGTGACTCAATATTTTCTGCACATAAAAACTGGAGTGGAGACAGAAAAAGCCAAATGAAGCAGTCTAGTTAGATTGCAAATAGAGAATAAATAAATAAATAAATGCATTTCTAGGTGAAAGCAAGTCTCTTTGTTGCCTTAATTTATCCTCATTGGTTTGACAAAAGGACTGTGTCTTTTTGAGTGAGGGTGTTGGGAGAAGTATGCAAATGGCAGTCAAGAAAGTCTCTCCAAATCTAAAAGTTTTCTTTAACTTCAGATTGGTGGAGCACCTGATGTACTTAATCCACACAAAGCAGATAACATATAAAAGGGTTGTTCAGGATGACTTAGATTCATTCTTATGAAAAGATCAGCTCTTCAAATTAAAACAGAGAAATAAGGGGAAGGGAGGATCCCAAAATAAGCAGATAAAGCCTAAATATTTTCAAATCTTGCTCATAACAATCACTTTTAGCTTAGATATTCTTTTGGTGAGTCTCCCAGAGAAAAGGAAAGAAGTAGAAAATATATATGTATTTTAAATGTTAACACAAGAAACCTCCCTTCTTCCTTACTAGCTGCACTGGGAGATATGATGAAGACAGACTGGAATAAAACCCTGAGGCAAACATGCCAGAATATTTTTCAGCATCTGTCCAGTTAAAGCATCTATTTAGTAAGTGAATCCAAAGCAGATGCAACATTTCTCTTCCTTAATAAATGCCGGTGCAGGAGCTACTAATGGGGACTACTAGCTTGTGGGTGCCAGGGAGCTGCTTTAAAATAGGACCTTGAAGAAACTGCAGCTACCCAGGATTCAAATCCCCTTTCTCCTCATTTAGGGTAATTGTGATGAGGGAAAGTTCCTTGTCAAAACTTATTGTGCTAAAATTCAGAAAAACTTTTGAGTTAGGTTCCTTTCTTCATGAGATCTCCTTGGCAGGAAGCTTGTGTTGGCCAAGAACCAGGGATTTCTACCTAATAAATGATTACATTGGAGGGACTGCTCACTCTTTAACCATGTTAATTAGGTTCTATACACCAATTCTGGTTAGTTTATATTCTCATCATTAATGCACAACAGGCAGGTAGGACTGTGTGCTGTAGTTGTATGTTTTTTTTTTTCTTCTTAATTGCAAAATAGGGCAGAGTCATAGTCTGTAAGGAAGCTCCTGACAACTTCTAGGTCTTGAAAGTGCCTTTGAGGCAAAACTGGAATACCTGTCATTTCTTATTATTGGCTTTGTATCTGGTCTTAATTAGAAATGCTTTATGACTGATAAGATAGCTAATATTTGGGTAAGGTATTTAAATGACATCGTTGTCCTTGGTTATATTCTTCACACCCCAATTACTCTTTGAAAAAGTTCTGTAAGATTATTAATAACTCCAATGTATATTATTTTCCACTTGAGAACCAGTGACCGAAAGTCAGAATTAAAGACAGAGAAACTGACAGCAATATTTTCATAGAATCATAGAATGGCTCGGTTTAAAGATCATCTAGTTCAACAACCCTTCCATGAGCAGGGATGCCACCCACTAGATTGGGTTGTCCAGGGCCACATCCAACCTGGTCTTGAACACCTCCAGGGCATCCACAGGAAAGGAAAGGAAAAAGGGTCCAGAAATAGTGTTTTACAGTACCATGTGTAGTTTTCAGAATTGTCCCAGTATCAATATTGGCAAGGACTTGCAATGACAGGAGGACTACTAGGAAAGAAGAAAACTGGGAGGCTAAAGACCACAGTATGAGATGAGTAAACGATTCCTTATTCATGCTATTAGTCTTCAGTTATCTATAGGTGTCAGGTCACCCTGAATAACCCCAACACATTAATTCAAAAGGTTTAGTTTGTTTGTTTGTTTGTTTTCTTCATCCTTCATAAAGTTTATTGGATGTAGCAGCACAGATGAACTAATCCCTATCCATATAGGAAAGGTTATTTCTGATGAAAAGTTTATGCGCAGAGGGAGCTGTTCCAGTACTATGTGTAAGTCTCTCTCCAGAAGTTATTATAGATATTTTGACTTTCTTATGTGTCTTTCCAACCAGATTTTTCCAAGATTCTTAAAGCATTTAAAAGACTTACATTGTTTCCCGTGTTTATCAATGACCTGGGACAAAAATACACCCATTGCCAATAGTTTCCAGATGATCTAAAAGTTGGAAGAGTTGGTAATGACAGATTAGGAAATACTTACAGAGATGTATTTTAATGAACTACATACAGACATGCTATATCTTCTTTAATGTAGTGAAACTTAAACTCATATATTAAAGGGAAAAACATAATAAAAAAAAAAAAAAAAAAAAAAAAAACGTGTAGGGAACTACATACAGACAACATATATTTTCTCGAATGTAGTGAAACTTAAACTCATATATCAAAGAAAAGAATAAGTAAGGTATACTTGTCATTGGGGATATTATATCCAGGCACTCAGAAACTCCAAAACACCTCTCTGGCATGATGTATAATTACCTAAAAAAAAATTAATAATTTTTGGTTTTAACTCTGGCCCAAGTGCTAACGTGAATTCTTACTAGTGTTCAGAAAGAGTGGAGTCTCACGTAAGTGTAGTGAAATCACCTCGGTATTTAGCATGGGTTAACTGCTATTGAGATACTTATTGAGATTGATACTCAGGGTACAGAAAGGATGTTGATAAACTGGAGAAAATTTAGAAAACAGGTCTGAGAATTAAATGGTTGGTAACAGATTATACAGTGAACAGCAGAGAAAATTTAAATTGCTTAACCCCTCTTAAGTGCAAGCTTAGGATGGATATGAACATTTTGACAATTTTCAGAGGCAACAGGAATTCACTGATGGAGGGTTCTTCTGAGTACATGTGACAAAGATGCGTCAATAAGAAATGCCAGGAAGCTGAAACTAGGCAAAGAGACCTGAAGTGACCTGTGTATTATTTACTGTGAAGGGAAGAACATAAGGTGCAATATAGTCATTCCCAGGACATGGAATTGTTTTTCTTTGTGGTGTTTTTAGTGTATGCTGTTGTTCAAGCTGGAATTAACTCAGCTAAATCCTTCACCTTGTGTTATGCAAAGTGGTCCTTCTTATCTGTATATTTTCTGAGCACACAATATATATTTATTTTGACAATCAGCAGTTTCTTACAATCTTCCATGAGCAGATAACAATGGTTTTCTTTGCCCTATGCATGTTATTTGAATAGTGATAACTGCATTTCCTGAACATATTGTTTTTTTGTTGTTTTGGTCTGTTGTTTTGTAAGTTTTTGTTTGCTTGTTTGTTTGTTTGCTTTTGTTGTTATTGGTGGCTGTAGTGGTTGGTTGTAGGATTTTTTTGTTTCATTTTGTTTGCTTGTTTGTTTGTTGTTGCTTATCAAGAGTGTGGTCAGAGGTACTCACACATCCTAAATCTGAATCTAATGAATCTAAGCATACAAGAAAGCAAGTTGCTTATAATTTGGATCATTTGCCATTCTCTTTCTTTTGTACTAATCTTCATCTGTACAAAATGAATGTAAATAACTTATAACTCAATGTCAGTTTACCTCCCTATATATCCCCAAAAAAGAGATAGAGAATGCAAGACAGCAAAGATCCAAATGTCTTCCTACTGGATGTAGACCAAACCAAAAGTTATGAACAGCACCAAAACTGAAACGAATCTTCTGAAAATGATCAACCCTGGAAGGTTTTTTTTTTAAAAAAAAGAAGAAAAAAGTTGTTTTTTTTTTTTTTCTTTCTGATTTTGAGGGTTTTGGAGTGGAGAAAACATGTACATGAACTCTTAGCATGTTCTTAATATGGAAATTATCTGTTGCTAATTCATACAAATCTCAGTAAGAACAGCATGGTTCCATTATGCACCAGATCTGTCTTTTTCTTTGCAGCATCAAGTCTCCTCTTACTTTTCTGACTTGGCCCTGCCTGTAATACTTTCTTCACACTATTCAGAGATATGCTTTGTTTTAAGAGGAACAAGCCAACAAATTCATTGATCTTATTACCTAAAAAAGGAAGAAGTAAGGAAAAAGGAAAAGTATGTTCTTTCCTTTCTTTAATCTTATTGAAACAGAAGCTGAGCCTCTGATCTGTGTCTAGCATCAGTTCTATCATTTGTGCATCTCTTAGTGTAAATCTTTGTGATACCATCAAAGCTGAAACATGCATCACTGAGACATGAGCACCTGGGAATGGGTGCTATGCAATGCAGTCAGGTCTGGAGGCAGAAATGGGTGCTAGCTTCTTAAAACTATTGGATTTACTCATTTATTCATTACCTCAAACTCCAAGTAGAATATGTCAGCATTCAATTTAAAAGATTTTATCTACCAAAAGTTTTCCCTAACTCAAACTGTTTAAAATGGATGCAAACCTGGATATCGGAAATGTAAATCCACATAAATACCTTAGTAACAATGTATACAAATACTGTAAGGGGCATAGCAGAGAGGCAGGAGCCAGGCCCAGAGGCCCCGGGCCCAGCCTGGAGCCCAGGAGGTGCCCTCTGCCCCTCAGGAAGCACTGCTGGGCTGGGCGGGTGCCGGAGCCCTGGCACAGGCTGCCCAGAGAGGGGCTGGGGGCTCCTCCTTGGGGATCTCCAGCAGCCACCTGGATGTGGGGCTGGGCCTCCTGCTTGGGATGGCCCTGCAGGAGCAGGGCTGGAACCAGAGGTGGCACCAGAGCTGTCCTCCAGCATCAGCCATTTTGTGATTTCACACTATTCTTGTTCTTTTTTTTTTTTTTTTTTTTTTTTTTTTTTTTGGTCTTATCCTTTGTAGGCAGTTAATCCAGTGCAAAAGAAATCTTAAGACAGACTAATTGGTCCAAGTCACATCATAAAGCTGTGGGCTGTATGGAGTCAGACCCCTTGGTGCATATAAGGTTCAATAGCTTTATGAAGTGCAAGCTAAGTAGGAAGATAGTTTGTTGACTCTGTGACTATGTCGATGAATTTAGATCCATTTGGCCCTCAATGACGTTGGTTTATGACTTTTCATAAAGGAAGCATATCCTAATAGACTGGAACACAGAAAAAGAAATACTCTTGCTAGTTTGTAGTTCCAGATATTATTATTTCAGTCCTCCCAATTAGTGCACAGATTAGCAGTGTTTTGTCTTCTGTCAGGGGACAGAATGGGACAGTCTTTGTATTTATGCAAATGGATGAGTTCTTTGGGGAACTGAACTGGCAGTGGCAAACTTGGCGTTATGGGACCGTATTATTGCACTTCCAGAAAATTGTTGGGCTCTGCAAAACTTAGCAGACCTCTGGTTCATGGGTATGACTACAGGTAATAGTAACTTATAAGTGCAGAAGTGTTCAAGCATCTTTTTTTAGTGTTTGGTTTGGCAAGCAATAGCTTTCATTGCAGCTTGAAACCCCTGACAATTGATTATTGAACCAATAATTGTGGCATCATAAAATACCTACTCTTTTCACAAAGCTTTCCTTATCGCACTCCAGGCTTTGCTGACATGGGGCCAACTTTACGTACTTACACACATTCTTTTAGTTTTTCTTCATTGCATTCCTGTTTTAACAGATAATTCCCAAAGCACTTAAGGAAGCGGAGAATTAATGAAGAATGATACAAAGGTTTCTGCCCTTTCTAAGGGACATTCTCATAAACTGGGACCCAGAATTTTGAATGTGTTAATTTTAGAAACACCCTATTTTTGATATCAGAGTGCCACTGGCAATTTAAAAAGGAGGTGCCTAATCTGAAAAGCAATTGTTTCTCTCTGATACCTCCAGCCATATTTGTCATTGCTTTTATCTTTGTCATTTTGCTTTGTCCCAAGAATTGATTCTTCCACATGAAATTTAGCCTCTCCTCCCTGTGTAAAATTTCCCATGAGTCAAACTAATAGTAAAGGCTATTACCCAACATATTACCCAAGGCTGAGGTAGTTATTCTGACTGTCTGTTTTTATTTAATACTATATATCTTTTTATCTTTTCTCATGGGATGGGTTTTTGTTCCCATTAGTCCAGTTATAGCTCAGTGTGCCTTCATTGACATCGCTGGAGTTATATGCTCGCTATCAGTGGTATTATTGAGTGGTGAATTTCTATACCCTGGAAATTTAGTTTTGATCCACACAAACCCATCCATGCTAAACAATGCAATATACTCTCTAATGCAGTTACTTATGAGTCTTCTATAGCAAATGAGAAATGGACTTCAGATTCATAGGTTCTCTTTTCATTTCTCAGGGATGATCGAACAGAGGGTTTCATTGAGCACATGCTGTTAAATCACCGCCCGTCATTGTTCTCCACAGCCTCTGTCCCCCGGTTCAGGACAGATTTGTGAGGAGCAGAAATGTGTCACACATTCTTTGAGGAGTGACTCTGCCTCTTGAAGACAAAAGAGCATTTGGCAGCCCTGGTATTGATATTGGGTGAAAGGGAGTCCTTAGATTAGTTCAATGCTTGCACTATTATGACCATAAGAGTTCAGGTTATGAAGAAGTACTTTGTGACGTGTCATGGTTCTGTAGGAGCGTCTTACACAGGGAAAATCACCTTCTTTCTCAAGCTCAGAGATAAAAGCATAGGAGAAGGGAAGAGGTGCAGGGATGGGGGCTGTTCTAAAATCTGGATTTCATACAGTTTGCATCATGGTTTCTTATGTGTAAATGTTCTTTGACTTCAGAAGAGTTTTCTGATTTATGCCCAAATAAAATCTGGCCAGAAATCAATACTGTTGTTAGCTTGAATAGTGTGGTTGTTGGGACATCTGTGGACTTCCGTTATATGGCTGTTTGAGGTGTGATGAGCAGCACAATCTCACAGCACATGATGTTGATCATCCATTAAAAGTTACCAAACCACTTTATTACCTTAGAATGTGAGAATCAAATTCTGCTTTCATGACATCTTAAGCCTGGAGGTGACAGTGAAGTTAACAGTGTTTTACCCAGTTTGGGCTGAGAAGAATATAGCCCAAACTATTTGTCATATTCAGCTCATTTTCAAAATATCTCCAATATAATGGAAAAAAAAAAAAATGTTGGGGCTTGTATCTTTCCTAAGAAACATTGCACATCAGAGAGCTGCAAGCAACAGCCATTGATCCAGAAGCTTGTGCAATATATGTGTGCTCATGTCACATCAACAGTGGAAGGTCACATTTAATTTTCTCCCAGAAGATCACCCTCTGAGCTGACACACGAAGATAAAGATACTACTCATTATAGTGGTTGCAATTTTTTTCTACCCAAATAGGTTGTGTGGGAAGGAGATCAGACTCCAATCCCTAGAGTGCAGAACAGTCTATACAGCAGCCCCTCAGTTTGCTGAGCCAGCAGGGCTGCTCCTGTTTGCATCCTCAGTTCAGATAAGAGTTAAACATAAATAATTATAATACCAAAAAGTCTGATTATCTTGAAAGAAGGTTTAAATACTGCATATAATCTTTTGGGAAAAAAAAAAAAAAAAAAAAAGGCAGCTCTCCAAACTGAGTGTTTAATTCCCTGGTATTAAAGTACCCAGAATTTAGTCCTCTTTACATCTAAATTAAAGATGTAAAATGTAAACCAGGACATATTGAAAATTCACGGGATGATGTTGACTTTTTAAGTTACATTCAGAATTTATGTCTCAGGGACAGATCCTGGAGTAGCATATCCTTCACTAGAGTATCTTCTGAAAGAAATTATACATTTTTACATTATACATTTTTACACCAGCTGAGGATCTTGTCATCTCATTAGAAAGCATCTCCTATGAGTTGCCTAAATGAGTCATGCCATTGTCTCATGGTTTGACATCAGAACTTCCCAAATGGCTGCTCGTTCAGGTTGCTTACTCTTTGTCTGCAGGCTCAGCAAATAATAATTACCTATCAGATTCCCAGCATGAATTCTGGAAGATTTTGAGAGGGGGAAGAAGAGAAGAGGGGGCAATTAATGTAGGAGTACTGGGGAAATGAAAGAGATCAGATATAGAAAACCAGGTCAAAAGAAAAGAGGGTAGCAGAGATGCTTCCAGAAGTGAGGAACAAATTAGGAGATCTCTGGGATCTCTTTTAATGAGCAGCAAAGCCAAGGGAAGAAGAAGCAAGAAGATTTTGCTTTTTCACCCCTTTTTTTTTGGGTGAAGAAAGAGGAGGGGAAGAAGCTGTGAGGAAAACTTGCTTGACATACACAAAGGTTGGAAAGGAAGGTGTCAGAAAGACAGCTGAGCAGAAAACTCATGAAAAAGATATAGATCCAAAACCATTGTGGAGGGACTGAAGATTGCAGTTCCAAGAAAGCTGATGAACACAGGATCCTCAAAGATTTTATTTTTCAGTGTGCCTGTTCCAGGATGTGGCACTGTATTCCCAGCTTTTTACTGAGAGGCCTTACATGGTGTGTCACAAGGCACAATGCTAGCCCTTGAAGGCCAAGTGACTAACTGCTTGAAAAAAAATACAATAATTCCCTGAAATGAGCTGCCTGGGGAATCTCATTGCCTTTGTAAAATATTGAGTTTGCACATAAAAGGCCAGGAAGAATAGTCAGACCCTACACGTAGAGGCCAGGGCCGCTGAGGTGCATAGGAAATGAGAAGGGACTGATAGGTACAAGCTGCCACCAGTGTCTATAGTGCCAGGTAAATGAGATCTTTCTCTGCTTTGTGCTTCTTGTCAGTAAGAAAGAAGAAAAAAGCCAGAGTACTTTGGAAGACACTGAAGCTGTGCTTCACTTTGGTCTGTTCCTTGGTCTCCCTTTGACAAACTTTCATGTGCTCTTCAGGTTTGGAATCTTAAATATGAACAAGGCACCTTCAACAGCCTCCTCCTCCATTCCCAGCACTTGAAACTCTGCAGTACCATGCCCACCTCTCACTGCAGTTTTGTTAAGTGCTTAAATACAGAATTGTTTATGGACCCAGCACCATGCTTTCACAAGGCATGCATGTGGAAAGCAGAACTGTAGTTTTTGTCTCTCTTTTTCACAGCTCTGGGGAAGAAGCTTAGGAAGGAGAGTGAACTAGTGAAGAGAAGATTTTCTCTTGCATTGCTGTATGTGAGGATGAGATTCCACAAAGTGTCAGAAAACATTTTGTATTCACGACAGTACAAGAGCAGTATCTTTCTTCCCTTATGTGTATTCTTGCCTCTGTGCTTTTCAAATTGAAATTTTCTTTTTTGTTGTTTGTTTTATTTTTAAATGTATTTGCAAGGCAGAGTTTCATTTGAGTTTATATATATGCCATGCTGATGATAGCAATCATCTGGTTTGCATTTGCACATTTAGTGTGGATAGTTCTAGTCTTTTTCTATTTGCACATATGAAGAGTAGTGTTTAAAATGGTAAAATCAATAGATTTGCACTTAGGAATCTTCAGGAAACGAAAACACTATCATGTAGAAAAATTCTGCTTTAAGCTGTTCTCTCTAGTCTGACATCCCATAAACTGGAATTGACAATTGTGTTCACTGTATATGTGATTAAAGAATAAGCAGTGAAGCCTGGAAAAGAAAAAGAAAAACAAAGGAAGAAAGATTTTGTTTTCCACAAATATCCACAGCAATGGACAAAGGGTGATTTTTTTTCAAACCAGAATGTTTCTCAAAAGTTTTCCATGAGATGGCAGCTCTCTAAAACACAAGGATTGGATTGAATTGGGAAAGAGAACATTAGCTCAAGGAATGAGAAGTCTGGAAAGTGAGAAGGACCAAATAAAAAGACACCTTAAATTTGTTTCTGAAAACAATGGAAATGAGATGCTTGTCTAAAAGACAGTTCACATTATTGGTAAGCAGAGAGAAAAACCAACAGAAAACCGTATAATTCTTCATGTTTATTTTCCATAAAGTCGGAGTAAACTTAGGTTGCATCCTCACTGAAAAAGAGCAACTGAAAATTTTTGTTCCTGTTTTAATGGTTTCTGATAGTAAGGCCTCAACTAACTGAATATAAAACATTTAGGAAAAAGAACAAGTTCAGCAAGTCTAAGTAGTGGGACAATGTGCTCTTTCATTGTGATTAATATCCTGCTGTTACTTACATATGGTCCATATTGAGTGAATGGGCAAAGGTAGTCAACCTTGAAATCAGTATGCAAACTCAGTCTTAATTAGATGTTTCGAAGGTCCAGTTTGCCTGTCCAGGCACCTTTTTTTTTTTTTTTTTCATATTAAACTTTTATAGAAAGTCATGGGGGAATACTAACAGAGAATATTAACAGAGTTAATATTCAGTTAATAAATATTAACATATTTATGCTACACAGTGATAGGCTAGAAGTGCCACGTGGGTTTTAAACAGAAAGCAAACAGGAGAACTCAAAGAAAAACAACAAAAAGATACGTCTATCAATTGGCTTACTCATTAACAGTATAGTGTCTTATTTCTATGAAACAAAGGAATTAAGGCACACATTATTTGTGCATACTGCCCACAGAATATCTAAAATCCCTGTCTTTTGTTCCTCATTAGCTCTCTTCACAGATTTCCCACTGGGAATGATGCTGAAAGCCAAAGAGGAGGGACAGGGACAGGGGGGCAGTGTCACCAGCCTACTTGAAAGAAAAAATCTGTGTGTCTGTAAGGGACAGATGGGATTTAACTATGATTGGTTTGGGTGTACTTCATGTTTCTCATAAATCCTAATGCTCCCCTTCATCACTGAGATCTGCTAAAACAAGGGTCCTACTAAACTAAAGATCTATTAACCTTGCTCTCAAGTGCATACCATTTTTTTCACACTTTTTTTTTTTTTCAAGCTCTGTATCCATACTTGTGTGGGAGGACACCATAAACTTACAGCTTTTCCTCCTCTTTGTATGTTAGAAAAAGAAGGAAGAAGAAATAATTTGAAAAGAACAGGAAAATGAATATATTCCTTCAATTGAAGCCACGGTGGAAGTCAGACCACACATACTATGCTTACATTCATTCATACATAACTTTGTTCTGTCTGGTACGTTCTGTTTTCTCATCTATAGCAAGAAGCACCATTCCCTATGGTCCCTGATACTTTTCAAACTATAGCACTAAGATGATGGATACTGCATTCCCTTTTTTGCTGTCTTCTAAACTGCTTTTTGTCTGACTGACTAATTTTGGCAATAAAAGAACCCATCCATATCTTAGGGGTGATGATGATTTTAGCAAATGTTGCATCATATACTTGTCCTGTGTTTCTGCAGGACAGACAACAGGATTAAAAGTTGCACAGTGATGTCCTTCACTCTTTTTTTTTTTTTTTTTTAAATACATTCCTGGCTCAACTATTGACCTCAGACTTTGAGCAACCCCCTAAAAGGAGTCTATGCCTTCTGCAGAGCATCTTACCTCCAGTGTAGTGATGCAAAATAGACTGTTTTCACAAAGAATTTAAGGTCACCAGAGAAAAAGCACAACATGAACATGGTATATTGTGAGGCAAGGGAATATTCATGAGTGGATAAATTTCATTGGGAAAAAGAATACCCTAATAGCTAGACCAGTAAGAAACCAGCAGATCTTTGGCACCACTGACTTCAGTGCCTCTTTCATATTGAGTGATGGAAGTTGATAAAGACACAGTGAAACATAAAACACTCACCCCATGGCTTCTTTTGTTCAGGGAACAATGACTTTTAGATGCAATTAAAGGCAGAAGTCTGGAAAATGTGTGCTTGTTCTCTGTTTTCATGGGCATGGAGCTTTGTATCTATAGTATACCTCCCTCTACTTAATGAAATATTTTTTAAAGATATCCTAAATGTACCTTTTTTCATTCTTGTTTTAAAGTAGTCACTAAAAATGGACTCTCTGGCACATTATTGCTATTATTAATTCACTTCTAATCACATGTATTAAGAGAAGAAGCCTGAGAGGTGACTGAAACATGATACTAAAGGTGCTAATTTGATAATGAACAGCAAGCTACAGTATGTCTTCTGTGCATTTTTCCCATAATTCCTCTTGATCTTTTGGAATATTATATGCCAAATGAAGTGATTGAGTTAATTCTAGTTCCCTGCATCTTTTTCTTGTGAATTTTTTTCTTTCAGGCTTTTCAGAAAATTTAGCTGTGGCTGGCTTTGATTCTGTAACAGCAAATACCTCCTGATATAATTCGTGGATCAGAATGGCAGTTGTGGCTGCATACTACTGTCCAGCCCATCGCAAGAAATTCTGGGCCCTGGGGCTTTCGTTGGTGTTTGAGCAAATCATGTAGACTATGTACCCCAGGAGGCAATGCTTCGACTTTGTTCAACTTCACAAGTTAAAGATGAAGGTGGCTGTCAGATGGGGTACTGAAATTCACAGTCTCAAGCAAATCACTCCCGTATATTTTAGAAGAACAGAATATTCTGTCTTGCTTTTTTTCTGTCCCTATCTGGCTTCTGGCAAACTGTCAGTGCAATCGACATTTGGGTAAAATTCAGAGCCTATAGAGTAACAAAAACTTTATAATAACCAGCTAGTATAAAGTTATAAGTGGAGAAAATCCCAAGAAAAGGTTTTCTCTACTGCTTTGAAGGCTCAAAGGTTCATTTCCAAAGAAGATGTTACTGGCAAAATTCAGCATAGGGCTATTTTGCCCTCAAAATATGTTACTTGTGTCCCTAGAAGACTTTCCATGGGAGAGTCTCCAAACATGCTGTTGACCCCTATGTCCTACATCATGGAATTAAAATTAACCAAAAATATGGTACATTTATGTCTTAAAATGGCAAGTTCTTCTTACAGCATCTCTTGTCTTAGTAATGTGAGAGTTAATTAAGCATTGCACAAATATTGCCTGGTAACAGAGAGTCTCTGATCACTCTGAATGTCCCTAGTACACAGGGACAACCCCTGCCATCATGACTTGGGAGTATGGTCTTAAATTTGCACACCACTTAGACTAGCATCGCCATCTCACCATCCCATTAAGTAATTTTTATTTTTTTTTTCTTTTGGAGGGGTGTGTGTGTGTGTGGATGGTCCTCTCTAGTCAATCTGTAGTGGTTGTCTCTCTCTGCAGTCCTATACATCTGTCCTTGCAGCTTGTCAGTGATTGTAAGGAAATGTTTTTTAGTATGTATGGTGCCTTTATTTTCTTGGAAAAAATGTTTGTGCTCCTGTAAAACTACACAGAATTTAGAAGAATTGGGGAAGATGATAAATTCTTTATCATTGGAATTACAGTTTGTCATTGCATATTAAGTTGACAAGTGATTCTTCATCCAAGAACATGCCTCAAAATCAGTGAGGGCATTGTGGATCTTGGTGCGATCAAATCATCTGTAGAGACCTCAGGCATCTAAACTTATGCATGTTTTATTCAAGCCAGTTAATGGGTCCCCTGAAAGGCTCACAAATTCTCTGTATGAACGTAATGTTTCTAATACATTCATTGTAATAAATCAATGGCAAATGAAAAGAAGGGCTAAGATGAAGCAGGATGCATGGGGTGGTCTGAGGAGGTGGCAGTAAAGAGTGGGAAGTACTGGGTTTTGTTCTTGATTGCACTTCTTAGTTGTGTAGCAAAGCAACTATAATGAGAGGTCTTGCAAAACAGGCTTGGCATCAAATTTAATGATGAAGTTTCTATTTCAAGGAATGAAACACCAGGACATCGCTAACCCACTGAACATACACAGTAGGCAATGCAAAACGAAGTATCACAGCAATTTTATTTTGTAGAGCTCCTGCACTTGGTCATATGTGTGAACCATACTTTCTGCCTAAATGCCTACCACACTTCTATTGGTTAAAATCCTGGCCTCAGTGGAGAGTCAGACCAAAACTCCTTTCACCCTCAAGAAGATCAAGATTTTACTTGTTCAAAACCCCAGTCTCCAAAAGTTACCCATAGAGCAGAGACACTTAATGAGGAGTCAAGCGCAGACATTGGTAAGTAAGTTAGAATGTAGCCCCAGTACAAGATGGACAATAACTGCTGATTGCTATCAAACACGTTTTTCAGTACTATGCCCAGACCTTTAACAATTCAAGTCTGAACCATGCAAGATCACCCAAACTTTATTTACAATCCTTCCAAACACTTCAATTGCACATTCTTGCATGTCGCACAGCTTCTCGTTACCTACATACATAGAACAAAGACTAACTGCAGGTCTGAAGACACAAGATCCCATTATGCATCAGTTTACTGTACGTGTTCTCGACTCTAAGAACAACGGAAAGGGTTTCATCTGCATAAATCAGACCTATCAAAATCAATGTGTAAAGTACACCAACTTGTTTCCAAAACAAACACAAGCCCAAATTATTTGTGTAGGTTAGAAAACGGGGTACAAACAGCAATGAATTACATTCTGGAGAATCTGTCCCTCTGTGGTTATTCAAAAGATGGAAAGCAAAAGTCTGAATATGACCTTGCCCACTTTTCAACTAACACTTTATCCTTTACTCTAGAATTGTATCCCTCCTGATTCCCAAATTATCATTTTAACTTGTCTGAAATCTTCCTCCATCCTTCACAGCCTTTAAAATTGTTTTAGTTTCTTTTTCAAAAATCCACCTTAATATAATCCACCTGAAATATTTTGGCTTGTGCTCAGATTGTTCTATATTTCAGTAACTACAGCTTTTCTCTCTACCTTTTAACCCTTTCATCTCCCAGATTACTCCATCTGTCTCTGTTCAAGCTATCACAGAATCAGAGGGTTATGCAGGTTGGAAGGGACCTAAGGAGATCTCTAGCCCAACCTTCTGCTCACAGCTGTGTTCAGACCAGATTGCTCAGGGCTTTCTCCAGCTGGGCCTTTAAAAACTCAAATGTTGAAAGTCTCACAATTTCTCTGGCCTTGACTATCTCACAATGTATTTTTTTCTTTCCCTTATATCCAGAGAGATCTGTTTCAGATTATGAGCACTGCCTCTTCTCCTGACATGCACCTCAGCTTGGGTCCATCTTCTTAACTTGCTCAGAGGTGGTGTAAGGCTTCTATGAGGTCCCTGCTGAGTATTCAGGCTGAACAAATCCCTCATACATCACATGCTCCAACACCCTTACCACATTGGTGGCCTCTGCTGGACTCCCTGAAGTTTGTTAACATCCTTCTTTTGTTGGGGGCCCAGCTGGATGCTGTATTCCAGTTGTGGCCAGATGAGTGCTGAGTAATGGAAAAAAAAAAAAAAAAGAAAGCACAACACTTCTCCTAAAATCTTCATTTTCCCTTACTATAATCACTCTTTTTACCTGGCTCTTACTCTCTTTTTTTTTTTTTTTTTAGAAAAATAAAATAAAATAAAATAAAATAATCACAAACTAGTATACATTCCTTGCATGTTTGTTGTCCTTTACCCTAATGAAATTTTGCATTCATTTTCTCTGATTTGCCTTGTCACTGTTTTTCTTCCCTCTTGAGTTTTCCCTTGTTTTCTTTCACTGTTTGTCAGATATTTTCCTTCTGTTTTTGCTTATGCTTTCAGGGCCCTTTTGAATCAACCCTTCAGCTATCCCTGTACCACTAAAAGAACAGTCTTCAGAGTAGTTACAGGAACTGTTAAAGCATGCACCATCTTCTACCTTCCAACATTGTTTATTTCTTAGTATTTGCCCTCTATGCTTAAATATTTTCAGCATCCTTCAGTGACCTGCATCCAACTCACATCATTCTCAGTATGCTGAGAATATGAATACTCATTTCTGTTTTTCTCTTCAAATCCCTGTGTCTCAACGGTATCTTGTGGAAAGAGTTCCATGTAGAGCTGGCTGTGGAAAATGTCAACTTTCTTGATGAAAACAGGAGCCTGTCCAGTTAAGAAGCGAGAATTCCAGTTTTCTACTCAGCAGAAGGCTTGGGGATTGCAGTTCCTAAGCAGACACAGGGGCTTAAAATTACTATGATTTCTCTCCCCCAAAACACTGCATAAGCAGGCAGAAAAGTAATTAGGCCTAGCATGTTTTAATTACTTTTTCAATTTTTTAATTTTTCTGAACTTCAGGGGTTCTGGCATCTAGTGCAATAAAAGAAAGTAACTTGTTCAGCAACAGATCTTCTTCCATGTGTCCCCTCATGGTATACAGATGAGGAGGTAACCAAATACTTGCTGGGATAGCGCTCATTATTTTGTGCTTATAGAAATTAAATACATAATAGATTGCCAAAGTTTAGATGAACATGATTGTGATAACGGCCATAGGGTTACAAAATTGTCTCAGTAAACAAGGACATCCTTGTATTTGTTATGATCTTTATAGATGCACTTTTAGATGCATCTTCTTACTTAAAGAAGCTTCTGCAGATAAGAAATTTTGGTGGTAAAACTGGGTTTTGACCTATCTTTTCCACTATTTGTCTGATCTCCAGAAGCCTAGCTCAGTAGGAGTCATTGGGAACACACTGGGCAGCAAAATAGAAAAACTCAATTCTGAGTTTTGATTTAAATGGGGTTTGTTGTTGTTGACATTTTTTTAAAGTGAAATTTGCTGTTTTATGTCAGTTCAGCTCTCATGGTGGGAGGCCAAAGACTCTTTTAGTGGCTATCGTCTGGCTCTCTAAAATCATGTCCTCTCTCTCTCTAAAATAATGTCCTATATCTATTATTAACAAATTGAATCTATTATTGTTAATTGCTTTTGGTGTTCAATGAAGGACACAGTCAGGACGGATTCTGTTTACCAGTTTATTATTTTATCACCATATGTTCTCAAATTCCATATCCCTTTCCTTTCCCATTTGGAAAACACTGATAAAGAAGCTTGCCAAGAGTAGAGATCCGCAGCTGAAAGTCTCTGAATATTGGTTTGATTTTGCCTATCCTGTGTTGCTGCCAAGGAAATGATCTAAGAAGAGAGGCAGCACCTTTGCATATGCTCTGAGCATGATTTTCTTAAAAAGATTCCTGATTACTGGTAGCTTATCCCTCTGCCATTTTGTTTCATCTTCCACCATTTTGTCTCACAAAAGACAGAATTGGAAAAGCGACCACTAAAGGGAAATGTAGACAAGGAAACAAGAAGAGGTTAATTAGAGAGCTGAAAAAGTGAGTGGATGTTTTTGTTCCTTTTTCTCTTTCAAAGTAGGACACTTGTTGAGCTGTGAAGTTAACAAGGAGTGAGTAAAAAAAAAAAAAAAAAAAAAGCCTCCCATCTTTCTTATCGGTTCTTTCAGTATTCTGCTCAAAGTTCGAGTGGCTGTTGGAGAGAAACTCTTACCTCTGTTCTTCTCTATTTCTTTGTGCCCCCATTTGTCATCACTGGGGAAAGGGTGGATAAAGAATGAAAGAAAGGATGAAAAGCAAATCGTGATCAGAGGGATGAAATTGTCAGACTGCACCTGCAAAACCAGATTATAAACCCTGGTTTTATCTTCCTCTTCGGTTTGGTATTACAGGACGTATATACAGAGATGGAGTCAGGTTATGTGTCTGCAAACCCTTTGATTAAGTTTCTAGCATTTCCTAACCTGAAAACTGGTTCTTCCCTTTCTTTTCTGCTGTTTCAGCACCTTTGGTTCTCAGTGACCAAAATTGCTGCCAATACATACTTGTATTTTACTCTTTTCCCCCCCAAAAAAATACCTACGAGGAACTTGCTTGTTGTATCCATAGGAGAGGAGCTTGGCAGAGATTCTGGAAAAGAAAAAAAAAAAAAAAGTGAAAAAACTTGGTGAAGATATGTTCTGGTGAAAAGTTTTCAAAAGCCTTTTAGCGATAGTAAGGGTAATAAACATCTTGAGGCTTAGGCACACATGGGAACAGGGGCTGTGCATTTATTTCTTCCAGACCCTCTTCCTCTCCACCTGTTCAGCCTCCTGCACACACATTTTCAATCCTCCCCTGTTGCTATAGGAGGAAAAAAGAAATCTGAATTTCCAGCATCTGAATATGGTGCTTGTTTCTTGCAGCCTTGATAGAAATTCTTTTCTACTTCCATTGTGTCTTATTAGGGAAAGGTTCTCAATCATTACAGATATTCATGCTGCACAAAATCATGTGGGAACCAGTGAAGCTAAGAAATACAAGATCCCCCAAAAAGGCTGCTCAATGTCATCACAAACTGTTGCTTTTGTAAAGGCTTCAGGGAGGAAGACGGTTCTTCGTTACAAGAGAACTGTATTAATTTCATCCCTTTTCTGCGATCTCACTGTCTTTTTATAGTCTCTCTGAAGTAGTTTGACTGAAGAGATTAGATAAGAGTTCATATTTTTAAAAAATCACCAATAAGCAGCTGATTGTCTTGTGGTCTCTGTTTAATATATGCATTTGGGGAAGTGTGTGTTATGTGCTGAATTTATTAGAAACCAGTTGTGCTGCATATAAAAATAAATAAATAAATAAATAAATAAATAAATAAAATCTGGTTGAGCCCCATTCTGAGTAAATACTCACTCTGCATCAGACTCCTGTTGGGATGCAGCCTGTAGTAGAGAGGGGCTATGTGCTGATGGCTCCTGGACTGAGTGTGTATGTTAAAGACAGTGCTATGAAAATCAAGGGTCCTCTTCTATTTCCCCATCAGTTTTATATTACTGAAATTTCACTGTTTTCAGTGAAAAGGTGCACGATTTACATGACTCAATTCAGAGAAGGATGAGACCAATAATCTCTCCCTAATTCTGCACAAGGCAGAGACTCCAATAAAATGTCTCGGATAATAAAATAGCATATAGGTAGACAATTTATAGGCACCTTTATGCCTTCCTTGTAACTATTCAAAACCTAATTCAGCTGGTAAAATATGCAAATATCAATTTCCCTCTGTGAAAAACCTGGCTAAGAGAAATGGTTCCTCTTAGCTTGCTGACCAGATCATCTCATGGTCCCTGAAGTTCTTGTAGCAGGGACATGATTCAGCAAGGCACGCCAGCATGTGCTTTTCAGCCATAGTCTCAGCTGAATTGCTAAGTAGCTCAACTGCTTTGCAGGCTTGAGCAAGATAAATCAAACTAACAGATGAGAGATTCTGCTAAATCTAAATGTTCGGGATTGCATGAGACTGAGGAGATTAAATATATATATATATATATATATATATATATATATATATTGCAGCAGCTTCCACCTTTTTGCATCTCTGCAGCTCCATTTGAAACTGGCTGCAGCCTTGCTTTTGGCAGAGTTAATTTCTGGTTTTCTTCAGTGTTAACAAGAGGACAGAAAATCCTGCTGACTGTGTCCCACGTAGCCCAGTCTTAAACCACAGACATAAGTGGCAGCCAAGACACCAATAAAAGATGCTTAGTGGGATGGTGTGAGCAAAGGGACTATAATAGTCTTGAGCTTGCTGATATCTGTATACGGCCTAGATAGTATGTTGTACTGAATCCAAAAATACCAGACCACTACTCAAACCCTTGTAAAGACTTAAAACTTCCATGTGATGAAAGTATTATTTCCACTTTACAGATGTAGGACATAGACTAATTGATTTTTCCAGCAGGGAGGAGCACAACCCAGGTGACCACATCCATATTCCTGTTCTATAATTATAAGTACATATGTTGCAGCTAGATTAGATGGTATGCAAAATACACCCCTCTGAAATGTTCTTCAGCAATGTTAGCTTCTTAATGCTACACTGCGAGTTCTGTAGGGATTGCTTATTTCACAGTCGCCAAAACAACCCAAAAAAAAAAAAAAAGCTGCTCCGACAGAGTTTAAATATTCAAAATAAATCATGAGTTTCTGTCATGTGGAAACAAAAAACTAATGATACAGTGAAAGGCTACATTTCCATAACTCTGACTTGCATCTACATATTTCCCATTTGAAAGTCAATGGGAACCGTGTGGCTGAGTGCCATGTGACTCCAAAAACACAAAGGCAGCCTGCCTCCTCCTTGGCAGCCACAGCTCTGTCCCCCCGCAGAGGAATCACCTATGTGATTTGCATCTGATTTCCTTGCTAACCTGCAAGAGAACTGGAGCCAAACAGTAGGATACGCACTAACGGGATCTGAATATTTAACAGCATGGGAACATAGGTAATTGATTCCAGTCTTGGGCACGCTGATGTAGCTCCCTTTGCATAGTCAGGAGGGGAATGGAGTTGAGTTAAGCTAATACATTCATCAGCTGTTAGCTTCTCCTGAGAAGGAGACTTTTAACCCCATATGTATCATCTGATGAGCTTCAGGTCAACCTTTTACATATGGAAATCCATTTCACCATCTATATCAAGTTGGCTAGAAGCACACCTGGACAGTGGGGAAGTGTTCTTTGAAGTGTTCTTTAAAAATGGATGGTTAAATTACCACATGAATACTCAGATTTACTTCTAGAGAATGTAGTGGGTTTTGTCTCACTGGAGTTCTTTAACCTTCAGAAGACATGAAGGTGCACTCTGAACTTGTTTATTTTTTTATTCATTAAAGGAAAATCAATTTCAGACTACGCATATTTTGTCCTGATATCTTTAGTACCATTGGGTTAAAAAAAAAAAAAAAAAGTTTAAAGGTTTTTCAGTTGTTTTTAAAGCTCTGTTCAGAAATGGAGAAATACATTATTCCTATTACTGCAGTGAGAGCTGAATGAAGCCTCACTAGCCACAGATCTTCCCCATCACAAAAGCTCATTGGTGAGGACCACACTCTAGTTTTACAGTCCGTCAGATTGCACCAGGGGAAAATAGAAATATCAAAAATTAGGAAGCAAAGATTATATTTTTAGTTTCTTTTCTTAAGAAATTAGGCTTGTGTGATTACGTTGCTGTTCTCACATTTGTTTGCTTCTTCTTGTTTTCTGTGCTCCTTATAGCATACCTCTTCTTGGTTGAACAGTCGTCTCAGAGGTTGCTCAGGTTCTCCAGTGAAGGTGACCCTTTGGACACCCTAAGCCAGGAGGGCTCAGGAGGAGCCCCCACTTGAAAGGCAGCAGGGTGTAATCTCGAGAAAGAACCAAAAACATGACTCCAGATGGAGTCTGCACCTTTTTAGACACACTGGTAATTAGTTCCGAGACAAAGACCCATAGAAAAATGAGTTTCTATCATTATCTATTGAAATTGGCTTTTCTGGCCTCTGTCCTGCCCAGAGATCTGCTGGGCTCAGCCTCATGCTGCTGAGGACCTGGTGGCAGGAGAGAAGCCATCAGGTTTGTGTTAATGCTTTGGTTTTAACTCCTGTGAACCGCAAATGTCTGATTACTTCCCAGGGTGTTCTGAGCAATAGCGAATTAAGTTTTGTTTAAATGTTTTGAGATCCCAGGAGCTACACAGATGGGAAACCTTTTCATTCATAATGTAAGGCCCCTGACTTAGAAAACCAATCTGCCCCATCCATTTACTAATTCAGCATCATCACAATTTCAAAATCAACATGCATTTATAAAATAACTTGAGTGACGGTCGGCAATCAGTACTGTTATGGTCTTTCAGGTTAGCAATTAGGGAATTATTAGCAATGTGGATTTAGGCAGTTAAGTTGTTTGTGGTTACTGTTGTTTTTTGTTTGTTTGTTTGTTGTTGTTGTTTTCCTATGGTTAATTCAGCAGATGTAAAAACAAGTGCTAAGCCATCAAAAAGGGAAATTGAGATCCCTGCCTGAAAATCTGCGTAGCAGCTTTGGCTCTTGCTGGCTGATTAAGCCAAGCTGTTGGAGGACCCATATTAGCATGTCACAGGGCCTCCTCTTCTCAGGCTCCTTTTAGGGCCACAAAAGATTAAAAGAAAGCTGAGCAGAGGACAGTGTCATCGTATTTAAACCAGTCTGCTCTATTCATTATTCAAGTGGCTATGTTGTCCGTGAAATTTTCAAGTAGTGATTTCCTGGGTAACAAAATGAAAAATAATTAAAAAAATAATAATTCCTTTTAACCTTATAACCTGTTTTTTGTGGAGTTTTCTTTTCTTTTCTTTTCTTTTCTTTTCTTTTCTTTTCTTTTCTTTTCTTTTCTTTTCTTTTCTTTTCTTTTCTTTTCTTTTCTTTTCTTTTTCTATTTTTTTTTTCCAATTTAACTATTTATCCTTATTCTCCTTTAATTTAAAGCATAAATACATTATTTCTTTCTTCTTTGGGATTGAAGCATAACTTTTACTGTAAAACATACCTATAGTGCATTTATACTTGATTGGAGTGACCGTTAGTGCTTCAATTATTCATTTTACTTCCAATACTGAGGCTCTGTGCTGGTGAGGAAGGGATGTTAAGCAAGCAAGGAAGCCTGCCTTGATGAGCAGGGGTTCTGTCTTCTAAGCCACGGAGGGATTCCCCAGGGCAACGAGGACAATGCTAATTGCAGCCTTGGGATATGGGTGGACACAGGCTGGTGGCCTTTGCAGCATGTACTTCATTAATAATTAAATCTGCAGCTGGTGGCACTGTCCATGGAGATGTTGCATTGCACTCAGGTCCCACCATGGGACAGGAGATAACTTGGCACTGGTGGGAAAGATGTGGGTGTTGGTTCCTTTGTGCACAGCCAAGGTTTTGTATCATTTCTTTTTGCATGAATGTTGCTCACATACATTTTTGGCAAAAAAAAAAAAAAAGACAGGCTTTACCTTTTAACAGTGTGTCTAGAGCGCCAAAGAGTTAATCATTATGAGAAGTGCCATGTATTACACCATCAAAATGCCCTCGTGAGGATCACCAGAGAAGATGCATCAGGAGATATAGGCAAGGAGCTATGTTTCCACCACTCTCACTCCGTTTCGAGCTCTTTGTGCTTGCTTCTTTTGTCACTGGGATGGTAGCAGGCAGTGAGAAGAGAATAACTTCCCCTATCACTTTTTCCTTTGAGGAATTTCCTTCAGCATTGAAAGATGTCACCTTCAGGTAAATTGGCCAGTAAGAGCATAGAAAGGTATTTCCACTCTCAGCCCTCATTAGAGTAAAGCAGTTTACCCGTATATTTAATCAAATTGAATTTCAACTTAAAATTTATGAACAACAACAACAAAAAAATGTTGGAGGAAAAGGGAAGGGCACAGCATTGCTGGCATTTGATTTTGAAATCCTTGTCTTTGTGTAAAGGAAAAGGCACAGGTGGTTGTCCACTGCATAGATTTGAGGTCCATGCAGGTGGAGATGCCATGGGCTGAAAGCCTCAGCTCCCATTGTAGTTGGGCATCACAATCTTATGGGGTTTCCAAAGTGGACAATTGCTCATCCTGCTCTAATTCAGCAGTAACACACACACTGCTTCCTAAACCTCGGGGAAAGATGATGAGGAAAGAGTAAAATGGGAAAACACATCTTGAGGTCTGTAAGGATTGAAGACCTATGTAAAGATTCAATTGGGCTGTTGGGCCCATTTCAGAAAGGATGTGTAAGCACATGATTAACTTTAAATGTGTGCTGAAATCCCACTGAAGTCTTTAAGGCCTTAAAGATACCCTAGCGTGGAGAGATTTCCTTTGAAATCGGTATGACTACTTATATCTTTTTGAATCAGTACTCAAAATGCTTTGCTGAATGCAAGTCTAAAAATGCAAGGTCACACGCAAGCATTCACACTTTTATATTAGAAGCCAGACATGAGGTCTCTTAAGAATATTTATTTTCTGTCTCACTTAAAGGAGCACAATTACCAAGGAAAAGAAAATATTAAATAGATTCTGAAGTGTTTAATTGACTTTCCTGTGATTTGGGTGCCTCCTCATGCACTTTTCTGGTTTTGCAGACTTTGGGATCATGTTGGTAGCTGCAGACTACAGGCCACCTGAAGACTCTTGTCTTCAGGCTACAGATTTAATGAGAGTGGTGTGGAGTTCTTTTACTTTTTTTTTTTTTTTAAATATATATAAGCAACCTGCCATGGTAGAAAAAATATAACTTTGGATATGATGATTGCCTTATTTAACATTTGAATATCAGAAACATTTTATTCCATTTAGATTTTTTCCATCTTTCTGCTGCCAAACACAAGCTGTTGTCACCAATCTCCTTAGTCCAGAAATTGAGCACCTGATGAGTGCTGTATTTACATCAAAAATAAATGTTCCCATAAACCCCTGAGCTCCCCAAAGGTTCTCATAAGAGGATGAGATGGCTTTCAGCCTGTTAAATGAAGGGAAAAAATATTTCACCAAGTTTGCAGAGGGTTATTTTCTGAGCATGAATGCAGATGGACCATTATTTCAGCCGCTTTTGTAGGAGCACAGCCAAATAAAATCACACTGTAAGCAACTATTTCCCTTAAATTTCTGTCAGAATAACTGTGATGGTTATTAAAAGTTGACTTGAAAAATGCCAGTTTACATGTTTACTTTCCTTGGTTTTAACTAGGAAAAGAAAGATGTAATAAATAAACAAAGACAACCAAAGAACGATTTCTTTGCGCTTTGTAGTCAACTTATTTTTCAGATTTTTAGAATCAAGAAGTCTGCCTTTCCTCTATTACAGGAAAGACTGCTTAAATAATTTCTGTGGATATTTTAATGGGAAATTTGTTGGTTTTATATTCAATAAGTTATTAAAATTGTTTAAAATGTCCATAAAGGTTTATTGAAACTATAAGTTTGAATTGAGCAGACCTTCACAGCAGGATACAACTACATGTATATAGTAGAGACTCTGTGCAACAGTCTCCCCTTTGCTCTTTCCCATTTCCATGGGGTGTTGTGTGACAGGAAATCGAAATGAAATTTTATGTATAATTTTTACAGTGTAGATGCATCCTAAGGTAGAAGCAGATCTATGCTGTTTGCTATCTTATTCTCCCAATCTTGTTTACAAGGTGGAAACAAAATAATTAGGTGATGAGTCTATCTGGAATCTTTGAATGGAGAAAATAGAAAATGTATAAAAACTCTTCTGTGGTTTGGAAAAAAATAAATAAATCCCACACAAACAAAGCTAAAGTTAAATGCCTTTTTAATCTTTAAAGACATCCTGAGCGGCATTGCAGACTACAGCCAGACACGCTGCAGACCAAAGCTTCACTGGGCCCGTCTTCATAAAACTCAAGATTGAATAAAATACTCTGGGAAGCTCAGGAGACAAGGGCAAAGCAATTCAACAGCAGCACATACATTTTTAGAAGCTTTTTACAGCCCTAGCTATTCTGACCTCCGCAGTGGTCTCACCGTTGTTTAGATAGAGGAGGCTTCTTTTTTTTTCTGTTTCAGAAAGTTGTTTATGCGACATGCTGCTTTCCTCTTTTCCTTCTCTTGTTCAAAAGCATTTCCTGTGCCCTGCAGAAACCGCAGGGTTGTGAAGGAAACAAGCTTGCCAAAATCAAGGGCAGCCACATTCGCAGGTCAGTTAAGTGTGTGTCACTGGCTCACAAGTCTGTGCACTTCTTCTGAGGACATAGAAATACTTTGCTGCTGTCATTTGTAGTAGACTTATTCCAGTTCCAGTTCCAGCTAGCACCAGAGCAACTGAGATGAGCACCTTTGCACATGGTAATGGGAGTTGCTTACTGCCCCCAACATTTTGTAAGCTAAGAACGTCACCCACTAAACCATGTCCCCAAGCACCGTGTCCAACCTTTCCTTGAACACCCCCAGGGACGGGGACTCCACCACCTCCCTAGGCAACCTGTCCCAATGCCTGACCACTCTTTCTGAGAAATGTCTCATAATTTCTAACCTAAACCTCCCCTGGCACAACTTAAGGCCATTCCCTCTGGTCCTATCACTGGTTACCTGTGAGAAGAGGCCGCCCCCCAGCTCCCCACCCCTTCCTTTCAGGCAGTTGCAGAGAGCAATAAGCTCTGCCCTGAGCCTCCTCTTCTCCAGCCCAAATACCCCCAGGTCCCTCAGCCACCCCTCACAGGACTTGTGTCCCAGGCCCTTCCCCAGCTTTGGAGCCCTTCTCTGGACACACTCCAGGGCCTCGATGTCCTTCTGGGAGTGATGGGCCCAAAGTTGAACCCAGCACTCGAGTTGCGACCTAAGCAGAGCAGAGCCCAGGGGGACGATCACCATCCTGGCCCTGCTGGCTGCACTAATGACACATGCCAGGATGCTGTTGGCTTTCTTGGCCACCTGGGCACACTGCCAGCTCATGTTCAGGACAGCATCAGTCAGCACAAACAGATCCTTTTCCTCTGCACAGCTTTCCAGCCACTCTCCTCCAAGCCTGTGAACCATAAATTAAATGACATGATGAAGGCTCCAAGTGATATCCATGGAAGAATATGAAGTACATCCCACATCTCCAGGCACAGGCTGCACCTTTCCTGCTATGCTGCACCACCTTGGCTGGGCAGATGGTGATGATCACTGCAAAGGGTGTGGGATCAACCCAATTCTTCCCAAAGCAGTTCAGTATGGGACATTCGTGGTCTGAGATTGGCCATAAGCACTACACCTTGCTTGTCTTTTCTGCACTTAAGGATACACACCTAACATTAGGTACAAGTGCCCAGAGGCAGGGAACCTGTTGTTTTGTTTGTTCAGACTGTAAACTAGCCTGCTTCCTTAGGGTACAGTAGCTGGGGCTTTAAAAGCTGCCTGTGGCAATTAGTTGTGTCCAGATGCCATTGAAAGTCAATGAGAACTGGGTGAAATCCTGAGAATGGGGGAGCAGCCAAAAACTGCCATATGCTCACAAGCTTTTCGACCATCTAGCACAGCGAGCAGCACAAAATGGCAGCCAGAGTAAGGCTTGAGACTGTGAATTGCAACTGAGATAAGCATAATAAATAGAAAAGCAAGCACCTTTCTCTAATTTATGTATAGCAGGCTAATGATGCTTTTCAGTTCTCAGTTCAGAAAGTTACACATTAAACCCTACACTGGAGCACAGGAATTGCCAGCATTGCTTTTTCCCTTCCTTTCTTTGATGGCCGTACAGGAGAAAACAGAAAAAGAAATAATGGTGCTTATATAAGAACTTTGTTTGCAACCTCACCTTCTTCCTCCAAGGGATGAAGAACCAAATGTATGCAAATCAAAGCAGAACAGGAGTGAGTCGCTAATTTCTCTGACTGTATCCCATTTCCTCCTGAGGTGCAAAGTTTGGCATCCATTTAAAAGATCCAAACATTTATTCAATGAAATAGATAAAAGTAAGGAAAAAAAATGTGAAAGTAATAATATAAAAAAATGCCTATTTTCTGGGTGTATAACATAGCTCGCCCTATCCTGTTTATTCAGGGAGCACTTCAGAAAAACCCAGATGAGTTTAAGATGAAGAAGGACAACAAGAGATCTTTTTTCTCCTTTCTCCTTGCACATATGTCCCACAGCAGGGGAGGGATGCTTCATCGCTCCACAAACACCTTGCTTTTGTCTTGCACTGTTCCTGTGAGGGGTTGCATCATGCCTTGTAAAAGTGACACCGCTGGAATTGTGCTGTGCAAGTACAAGGGAAAACAAAAACACAACCCCGAGCTTTAACTGTACATGTCTGACAGCAGCTTATTAAACCCAGAGCAGTCATCAGAAAAGAGAAAGCAAGCATGTGGATGGAAAAAAAAAAAAAAAAAAAAAGATTGTTTCTCACAGCGTGAAGGAAAAATATTTTCTCCTAAGTGAAAGAAAACAAGGTGGGGGAAGCAGTCCGTAGCTTGAGGGAGGTTCCTTTTTATGGAGCTCAAGTTTGGGATGTTGCTTGCTAATATGGTCTCTATAATTTAAATTTCCATCAAGCTCATTAGCCCAAATATTTGCACATGCTAATTTGTTCAGCTGAGGCCCCTTGATCTGTCATATTTCAGTGAATCATGTTTTCAGTTGGCTCATTCTTTGGGACAGCTTGCCTCCTTTTGGATTTGTTATTAAAAGATAATATTGACTTAGTTTCCTTTGCACTGAGCAACAGCCTTGTCTTCTAAAGCCTGCTTTGGCTTGTGGGTGAGTATGCACACATAGGTGCATGAGACAAGCTCCTCACAAAGACTTATTTCCTGCTGCTCTTAATGACAGTAATAATTAACATCACCTTCCCAGGAATTCTTGGTGTCCTGTGCCCCAGTGGCATGCCGTGTCTGCCGGGATTTCACCCTAGTTTTGAAGATCTGCATGAACTTTGGGATCTGAAGTTGGTCACTTGCATTGCTCCTCCTGGTAACAGCTTCTGTGGGGTGCCCCCATGGGTAAGGGGTGAACCCTATTGCACTGCTGACCCTCAGTCCAGCAATCCTCTGCACACAAAGGTCTGTGTCTATATATCTACGCTGTCATCTGATCCCAGAAACCACGACTTTGTGGAACTCCCGAGCCTCGTTTTTTCATTGCACTCAGCTCTCTTGTCCTGAAAATCCCTCACTGACCAAGAAAATTGCTGTCAGATGCTCACAAGCCTACACAGCTCCCTGGGTGGGTGCTGCTGCTCTGCCTTCCTCGCTCTGCTCCCAGCAGGTGCAGCAGGGTGCGCAGAAAGGCGGCACTCCAATACTTGAGAAACCAGAGCTTTCCCTGCCCTTTTCCCCATCACCCCTTTGCCCAGGGCTAGACAACCAGGGATAGACATGCCTTGGCTGAGAAGTTGCCAGCGCTCAGCTCCCACCTTCACAGCAGACCTTGAAGGCTGTAGATGTAAGGACTGATGAGTAATGATTTTTTTTTTTTCCATTTCAAAGTTTGTGCTGGTGCACTTAGCACCTGTTTTCTCTCTCCATCTCCGATATTTCTTTACGTTGTGGTGGAAAGCATCAGAGAGGAAAGATTTAGGGCTCGCCTCTCCCTCTGGAGTGGTGATAATGGACATTGAGGCCTTCCTCTGTATAAACTGCATGCACTATGCCTCACTGCTGCTGCTACACGCTTGTTGATAGGACCAGTAATACCCAGTACAACTGGGGATGTTGTGAGTTTGAGGGATGATAAAATCATTTTTACTTGTTTTAAATTTCTTCACTCACATTATTTATAATGTGAGTTTATCCTGTGAGTGAATTTATAATTTCTTCACTCATTAATTATAATGAATTTTTATTATTATTATCATTAAGTTAGACAACATAAGATGAATTTCTGTTGTGATCTGTTGTGATGTTTATCTTTTATTTTTTTTAACATTTCAACCACTTTTGACCATGGCTTTAATCTCAGTTAATTTCAGTTTGATTTCTAATTGACTACTGCTTATGCTTATATACATGTAAATAGAGTGAAATTCTGATATAGCCAAGAGTGTGTGGAGCTGATTTTCAGAAATAACTTAGGTGTGGAGAGTCAGGAGCCCCTTTTCTGCTGTGAACTTTTCTGGGACACTGAGGGAAGCACTTGGGTCATTTGGAGAATGGTCTCAGCATCCACATAATCACATAGAGGACACAGTCATCCCATGGGCTCACCTCCCTTCACCCCCTCCCTTCTTTTTCAGGCAAAACCAGTAGTATCCATTGATTTAAAGGACAATTTTAAGGAATTGCACAGCTTTATTCACTTATCAAAGAAATGTGATGAATTTCACACTCCCTTCTCCTCTAAAACAGAAATTCTGAAATTGAGTTACTTGGACTGTGTAGGAGTGAATTTCATTAAGCAAGGCAGCACAGAAATTCCTCAATAACAGTAGGGCCTATCCACTTCCTTTGGCTAAAAAACACAGATTCAGTCAAGAGAGGTCATATTTGCATCTTGCCTAGCAGCTTGCTTTTCCTGGGATACTGCAGTATGCTTCGTATTTCGTAGAAATCGTCCTCATTCTTCAGCTTTCCCCTTGCTCCCAGACTCTAAAGGAAAACCAGCCCACAGAGCACGAGTACAATTGCTGTGCTTCGCTGGATGCAGAAAATAAATAACTTGTCTCCTGCACCCATTACTTATCCTTGCTGTGTGTTTTTAGCCTACCTCCTATAAAAAGGAGAAGCTAATTTATAATCATGTTGTTTGTCGGGAGTGTTTGTTCACATCTGTCTGTCGGCAAGTTTTATAAATCAATTAGCCCCAGACAGACACACTCGGTAGCTTTCTGTGTTCCCACAGATGTCACTTACTCATCAGCAGGAAAAAAAAAAAAAAAAAACCAAAAAACAACTAGCCTTCGCTGCCTCCTAATTTGGGTGCACGTGAAAAACAATTGAGTAAATCTCATGCCCATGTATATCAAAAGTGTCCCAGTTACCTGGCAACCAAACAAAAAACCATGCTGGCAAGCCAAACACCTGAGTACAATACCGTACCCATTTGCATATATGTGCATATAGATGCCCAAAGTGGAGTTATTTTAGTCCTAAATAGTAAGGACTTTGGGAAATTCTTAAAATAGCTGAGTTAGTTCATTATAATTTCTGCAAATGTGAATTTAGGAGTAGCAGGGCAGGGTGGGGGGAAGGTGTGTGAGACGGCAAGAGATTTGGGGAAGCCACGGGGTGTGCACAGCAGCTGCAGTGGTGTACTGCAGTCAGAGGGATTTATAGGGAGTGTTGAAGTGACAGGTAAAGTTTACAAGCACTGCACTGGAGATAATTGCACTCAGCTCATGCTTTACAGTCCCCCTAACTTCACTAGTTTGCTTGAAGACTCATAGCAATATATTCTGTTATTACTCGGTACATAGGGTCTCTGATGATCTCTCCTTGGTTGCAAAGCACTTGCTATGAAATACTCAGGCTGATCAGTCCTTCATCTCCCTCTTGTCCCAGAAAGATGAGATAAGGAGAAGGCAAGATATAGACAAAGATCTCTATCTGATGCAAAAGCAGAAGGAAGAGGATTGGATTAAAACATTGGTTTTCTTGAGTGTAGATGTGTGTGGTTTGGGGGAATAATTAAAACTGGGATGTGTGATGAAGAGAACAGAGGTGAGTTATGACTGACCAGGGATGGAGGTGCTGGTGGAGTGGGATGAAGGGGGACACAGAGTGGGCACAAATTGAGGAGAGGCTGCACACCGATGGGTGTGCAACTTCTTTTGCAGCTCTTGCCCACAGATGTAGAGTGGAAGAGATGAGTACAGTATGGGATGTGCACTGATAGACATCTCCAGATGAGGTGATACTATCAGGCTAGGAACCTTGGGCAACTACATCACATTGTGTGATTGAAAGAAACCAACACAGTGGTCATTTTGCTGTACTCTTTTCTTTGGTCTTGTAAACTTTCTATTTCCTCACCTTGATGTTACTATTTTATTTCCCATAAAGTAGTGGAGGGGTTAATTTTTAATACCTTGCAGAAATAAAACTGTTTTAATTAGCATTAGCGTGGAATGACAAGACTACAAGTAATTAAGTTACACTGGGATCTAGTTGGAATGAAATTGATACCGGGGGATAGCATAAACATAAATCAGCATTTAAATAAACTGAAATCAGATTGCTGTAATTAAAAGGAAAATCCACTGGCATTAAGACATAAAAATAACAGATACAGATTTAATAAACATAGCAAAGAAGGGGGAGAGAGGTTGAAAAAATTATTTTGTTCTCCCAAACACATGCTCACTATCAAAATAGAAGATCAGGTAAGAGATCACTGTTTGGCTAGTATTAAGGAAATACAATTATACAGGGGTGGGAGGCAAGTTAGAAAACAGAGAGAGAAGATTATGAGCGTCCATACAGGATGCCATTAACATTAACCTGATGCATTGCAAGCAAGTTCTAGTTATAAAAGTAATTACTGGCTGCCAAGCCCATCTGGAATCCACAATCAAAGCACAAAGAGAGAAGAAGAAGTTGAGGAGAAAGTGATTACTTGTCCTAAGTAAGGAAAGGCATGTGTACTCAGAAGGCAGCAGCAGGCTGATGCATTTTTTTCATGCTACAGAAAGAGCAAGCCAGCATATGCCGACCAACTCCTACTGTTTTCTTTAGGCTGCTTACCACTATGGGACATGGCATTTTTGTATGATTAAAAATGATTCATTAGCCTTTTGGATTAAGGGAATCACGTATCTTCTTCAAATGTTATGGTAATTAAGGTATACTAGATGTAGTGCCCTATTTTTTTATTTTTTTATTTTTTTTTCCTGCAAGACAATAATCTCTCTTCAGAGCAGATAGAGGATTTGGAGGAGTTGATGTAGGAAGGAAGATTAGGAGAACTCAAAAGCTCTGCATGAAGTGATTGCAGTCTATCTGTGACTCAGGTAAGAAAATCTTACCTGACCTGTAAAAAAACTCATGGAAAGCACCCAGGCAGGTTACAGTGATACTCACAAAAACATAAACACTGCTACTTCACTCTTTTGGAGCCAGGTCTTACCTTTGACTGCTGGATTATCTAAGGTGAGGCTGTAAAGGCCAGCATGGCCAGCATGGCCAATGTGGCCAGAGAATAGAAGCTCAACATTATTTATACACATGCAACAGAAAGTGTTAGGCAAGCTTTAAAGACAGACCGAAGATGTGGCTGTATTTAGTTGGTTTATATGAAAGTTTGTTCAGGGACACTGTATTCCTCTCTGGGATATCGCTAGACAGATGATACAGTAATGTCTGTACAGATGGCCTGCACACAATGTGGAAACTTAACACATCCCACCCACTTCATATTTACTGGTCCTAACTGCAGGGTGTACCAAGTCCATGTGCCATAGGATTTAAGGGTTTGGGAGGCTTGGGATCTACACCTGATATCTATTGAATGAATTGGGTTTACTGTTAATCCAGGAGTGTTACAATCCCTGTGCATGCACCAGAGTTGACCTACACTTGTGCAGAAGACATTAAAGTGAGATTTCCAGATATTTTGAGTCACAGAATGGCTTGGGTTGAAAGGGAGGTAATTTTATCCAATTCTTTTTTCTAGTCAGATCTGTTTCTTCAGTCGTGATAACAGATATTTGGAACCCAAAATAAACAAGTCCTTGACTTGTATCTATAAAAAAAATAAAATAAAAATTCTGAGTAGAAAAACAATGTATATGTGGTGAAATTTTTGAGGTAAAGATGACCAGATTTATTTAAACTACTGTAAAAAGATGTGTGCATGCTCCAAGTCAGGGTTAGTGTTGGCTGCCAGAGTTTGTGTCAGTTCCCTGGAACATGTGCATTTTGTGGGCAGTACCACAGGCTGAGATAGGGTGAAAAAGGCAGGGATCTAATTTTAAAAAATTGTGGCCAGGGAAGACAGGGATTGTAGAAGAGGGGAAACAAACTCTTTGGCAGTGACACAACCTCATTTCCTCTTGCTTATGCAAAAAAAATGGTGAAATTAGTGGATTTTATGAAAGTGAACAACACTCATCCCATTGTAGTTACTGGGAGTTTTGCCATTAACTTAATGGGACTGAGGTTTCCGCTCCTGTATTTAATCATCAGAAATATCATTTTATTGAGTAGTAACAGAACAATTTTGTACCACGTATTAGATGTCACTTGCATACATCAAAGCTGTTCCTTCCATGATGATCATATTACTTAGCCCAGAATAATTAGCATTAATAATGGTGTTATCATTTGCAGAAAAAAAGAGTCAGCATCAAACAGAAAAATTAACAAAATAACTTTCTGACATAAATGAAGCATGCACTATTCATCCTTACTTGACCACATATTCACCTCCTCAAACTAAATGAAGGCTTGTTCTACAGAGCTGCTAGTTTAATATCAGAGGATCAGACCTAAATCACTCTCTGCAGATCAGTGGATTTTTCTAGACACATTTGTACTCCTGGATGGAAGGGAGCAGAGGAATAATTTGATGAAGGTCTTTTGCTGTTTTTTTCAAACGATAACCTATGGAGCCATCAGATGGCAAACATTAAGTGGAACAGGGAACCGAATGATCATGCCCTGGTTAGGATGACTGTGATCTTGCATCTGCACAACCCCATCTGGAACACACTACGTTTTATAGCCATCGCCAGCTATGAATGTATAATGTGTAATGTGCCATGCTCTGTAGTGCAGTTATAGGTGAAATTCAGCAACAGACTTGACAGCATTCTGCCTCATTTCACGAGAAATCTGGAGACAGAATGAGAAATTCTCCTGCCAAGTGACAATACAGAGAGAACTTACCTAGGTCAGATGAAATTGCCAAATGTAACGTTGGACTGGCACAACCAAATGAACATCATTGCCCACAATGAGAGGTTAGAGGAACAAACTCTCCCTTTTCATTCAAATGGAGCTTGTTTACAGTAGGAAATCTTCTACACCAAAAGGAACTGGAAATGGTAAAAAGGATAGATTTTCAATTTCTTATTTCACCTTCTGTTCTTTGCTCCTCCCGCAGTGTGAACCAAAGCATTGACCCTTTAGCACCTCTTGCAGCATTTCCTTTCCTCTTATACAAATCTTTAGTTAAACCAAACATTGTCTTCTTGTGGAATGTCACAAAACCACAGATCATAGTGATAAACTTGCAACATGGATGAAGTTAACATTTGCTGTGTTTTTACAGCAGAGAAAATCAGATGAAAGTTTTCAGATATGCTACTACAGTACAGGAGCATCAGGAAGTCATTTACTGCATAATTGGCATCTTGTCTGGACAGAGCTGATATCTTTCTCCTTGTGTCAGGAGGTAGTAGCACAAGCTTATCACTATCCAGATGAAAAAGTTAAAGGGAAGAGGCAAGAAGCCAGATTTCATAGCAGAAGACATAGAGTCCCTTGAAAGCTGGAGACTTGCTTCCTTTCTGATGCTGCTCTTTTTGCATTATCAATTTCCCCTTTGCCAAATGTCTATTGTTCATTTTTTAAAAATTTATGTCTCAAATCTATACAAAAATATAGGAGAATGCCACCTACTGAAATCAGCTACACTTACAAACTGTCAACAGTCCTGAAATAGTGTTTTCATCCCTTACCATGTCAAACAACAGAATACGTCTAAATATACTGGCAGATCCCAAAGTGCACCCTGACAGATAATAAGGACTTGTTGCATGGAGATATTTTTTTTTTTTTGCAAAAGTTGAGACTTACTCATCTGAGAGTGCCCTGCCTTATAATACATACATTTTGAAGCAATCAATCTCAGCAGATCATAACTTTTGAGCAATAACAAAAGTAGGCAAGGTATGTTGTGTATCATCAGAGCACAAACTCTCATTCTAAGAAGCATTAAAAATTACAAGCAAAACCTGTCTATGGAGCTGCAGTTTATCTTGATAGATACATAAAATACTGTGAAGTTGATCATTAGAAACTTCAAGATCAGTTGAAGTTTCTGGGCAAACTTTGGGTTTAGTCCCAGATGGAATGGAATTAAGTAATTCAATATGAAGGCCAGATAGGATAAAAGTCTTCAAAGGATGAGTAACATCACCAACAAATATGGTAGAATCAGTTAGGAGTTCAATTAAACTGGACAATAGAAAATGGGCTCTGCAATGTTAGTTAAAGGCATCGTGTCTGTTCTTTTGCAAATCCTCCAGTTTATTTTATTCTTACTTGAGCTGAGATTCTTCTGACATGTAGGCATCTCCTTCCCTCTCTCCATTCTTGATTCTCAGCCTGAGGAATGATTGCCCCATCCAGGCCTAGGGAAATAAGCAGTAGTGTCTTGATTGCCCCACATCCTATACCTTTAAATAAATCTTTAAGCGTATTGGAAAGAGCAAGGTATTCCTTATTTGTTACAGCCATGTTGTGAACAAAAGCATTGCAAAAGCATCTTGTACGTGTTGAAGTCGACAAGGGGACCTGAAAATTGCTGAGCTGGAGGCTTTTCTTCGAGGTGTTGGCTATTGCCAGCATTACCACTGCTGCGTGACCTTGGTGAAATCACTTCACTTTGGCACGCATCCCTGGTCAATGCACAATATGAGGATAACCGCGCTTCAGAGCCTTTTGAAGACTCCTGACTTTCACTGAGGACAAGCACAATAAACACACTGGATATTACTCAGACACAGTTTAATGTCTGCTTATCTTGGGATGCTGTATGGGTGAAGCATGCTTTAGCTTCTGCTTGCCTCCATTCCCTGTTGTAAACGAAATGTGCACAATTGACATGGGGGCCTTGCCTCTGGCATCTTCCTGCAGAGAGCACGGGGTTATCTCTGTTGTCACAAGGTTTTGCTGCAGGGTTACTGGTACTGTTGGAGACATCTATGACAAGGAGACATCTTTCTCTCTCCTTCCTGCTGACTTGCCCACCATGTGAGTTTAACCACAGGGCACAACGCTTTCTTCCCAGCGTCTCAGTGATGTGTGAGGAGTCAGTGCCTTGTAAGAAAATAGCTGAGCAGGCATCGACAGTCAGGAAAACAGGTTCAGTGTCATCACTGCTGTAGAGAGCATAAGTGAAGGGGAAAGAGAAAAAAAGAAACTCCACGACTTTTGGGAAAACGAATAAAAATTGCACTGAAATGTGCAAGCTGTTCGTTGAAACATTCTCATTTGGGGCTGGGGGAAAAGGTGGTGGGAGGGATGAAGGGTGGGAACGAGTGAGAATTAAGAAATGACATGTCAGAAAAGCCATTTCACAAAATTCCTTTGCCAGGATGGAAAAATATGAAACCTGGCCTTGCTCTGCTCTTGTAAATCTCTAGCTGTGGAGGCCATGAAGGAAGATGAAGCGGTGTGTGGTGCGGGCTCAGAGTGGAATCAATTTCTCCATATGGACTTTTATGTCCTGCTATGTGAAATTGAAATATTCTTTCTTTCAGATTTCAGTCCTCCAGCCTCATCTCTCAGAGCAAGTTACAAAAACCCAGCACTGCCCCACCTCCCATAGCAAGGCCCACCATCAGGTGGATCTGGCTCTGCTCCCAACTCTTAAGAAGTAAATCTCCCCAGCCAGGCCTGCTGACTAGGAGCTCTTCGTTTCTTTTCTGCGTGTTGTTGTTTGCTTGTTGATCCGTGCTGTGGGATGGAGCACAATTAAATGAAGAAAAATGAAAACGTGGTGCTATGCCAGACAGTTTTGCTGCTGTCTTGCTGATTATGAAAGATGAGTGTGATTCTGGGCAAACAGACAAGAATAGATAATGCTGTGTCCTTGATGTACCCAACCTCAGACAGCTTCCTCGGAGCTCTGGTCCTTCCCCAGGACCCATGAGAGGAAGGGCAGTGCTGATGTAGGCAGGAGCTGCCCTTGTCCCTGGGCTTCTCACAGAGTCTGTCACAACCCAGAGCACATGATGGCTTGATATTCTTAGATAGGCTTTATTTTGAGTTATACATTTGTATACGATGTAAATCTAACCTCAGCTGAAAGTCCCTGCTGTTACTTTGCACAAGAAGGATTTTCTTGCCATAAATAGGCTGAACCTAAAGTTTCTGGTTGCAGCAGCAAAAATACAGCATCTAATATAAGGCATTAATATTATTATCCACTGCTATTTGCATATTGGCTTTCTTCTTCAAGTCCTCTGTTTTCTTTCTCTCTCCTCATCACTCCTGCTTCTACCTCTACATCTGTTTCTTAGTTTTGATTCGAGAGGATCTAATAACACTCATTATTCCCAAAACAGTGCCATTAGTCCATCCACTGAGACTACTTGCCCTCTGTTCAACAGCTGCCTTCCACTGGCAGTTCTCTCCTCCAGGTTTCTGATCCTCTACCACTGCAAACATCCTTAATTCTCCATTCCCACCTGGCACACATGCACCCCTGTCCTGAACTCCTCTTTGTCTCAAACTCCCTCTTTTACCTGGAATCCCATCTGAAACCAATATCATTACCTCTCAGCCAGTGTCCAGTATTCAGTCTTCTGCATGGCTCATGAGGGCAGGCGGCCATTTGATGATAAGAGCTTGGTGGAGATATTCCCTACTGACTCATTAGAGCCTCCTAAGATCATCAAAGGTAGAGGGTTCCTATGGAAAAAGCAGGGTCTGGCATCTCTGCCCTTCCAGGAAAATAAAGGCAACACTGAGCAACTTGATTTTAAAGGTGAGACTTTGTCCATGTCAGACTGGGAAGACTGTTTGGCCACTAAAGTATCTCGTAGGGGCTGGATGTGGTCTCTGGGCTACCCATGTAGAAACAGTGCCATACAGAATCCATGTAGACTGGGTCCAACGTATAAATATTTGGGGCATGGAGTGCTATCAGATTTAGAACTGGATCTGCTGGTTTCCATGGAAGGACCTCCAGTTCTGAAGTATTTTGTCAAAATTATTTCATTTGTTTATGTATGTATTTAGTAAAATGATGTTGCTTCCTTCATTGGGAAACAAACAAAACAAACAAACAAACAAAAAAGAGAGACCTTTGGCAATATATATATATATAAATAAATAAAATAATAATAATTACGTTTGGTAACAACGGTCTAAAGTTTCCTAGGGACTGCTCATCTTGTGACACAGTTTGTGCCTTTATTTTTTTTTCTACCTTTCTCTCAATATTGCCATTACTGGTATTAGCTGAAACTAAGAGATTTTAGCTTTAGAGAAACCAAGATATATGCATCAAATGCAATAGAAAATACTAAAGAATTCAGATTATTTCTTGGTTCAGTAAAGTGGATTTCACACCCTATGTCTGAACACATCTTAGCTAAAAAAGCAGTTTCTTACTGCTCTGAAAAACAGCCTGCAGCCCAAACTACTGAAATTAACAACACTTTTAATCATTATGTTTAAGTGGACAGAACCAGAAACTTGTAATAAGGACAATTCAGCTGTATCCCTTGTTCAGGATTTTGATCAAATCACTTGTTTTCTGTGACCCCTTATTTCCCCATCTGTAAATGATAGATACTAACAATGATGGCATATAAAACTCTTGTAAATCAGGTGGAAACTGGAGCTACACATTCCATTTATTTGATGTTGTTGTTAAATGCTAGTGGGGACAGGACAGGATGATGGAAGAGTAGCAAGAGACCATGTGTTTCCTCCAAAAACACATGATTTTACAACTGCAAATATTATAGTAAAACCAGGCGTGTTGCTTTTGAGAACAAGCCCTCCACTGTTATTAATCCCTCTAGCAATAAAAATAAACATGAAAAGCACAGAAACAGAACTCACCAAGCAGAAATTAGGGAAGGGGGAAATTGTGCAGCCCAACACACTGCACCTCAACCCTGTAATTGCATCTGTAGCTGAGGAAAAGGAGGTAGGAACAGAGTATGGACATTGCCATCAGAGGTATGCTGTGGTACCCTGTTATGGTGTGCATTTGTATTATCATGTGCCAGGGAAGTCAAGAGCTTTGCAGAAACTTCTGAGCATCTTTGCCTCATATGCCTGATCAAGACAGCAATTGCCATGACTGAAATGAAAGGCAGAGCACTGCTTTTCAAAACAGGGAGGGAAAGAAGGGGTGAGTCTTAGGAGAAAAAGGAGGTGAAGAAAATCTTGTTCATTTTCATGGTGAATCATTTCCTACAACTTCAGGCTTGCTCAGACCCTGCTGTCGTTTTGACTGTGCAGGTGAAGGTGTTTGTATTTTCCTTCAAAATGCCACCTCCCCCAACAGATGATTAATCTTTTTAAATAATGATCTCTAATGCTTAAACCTGGCTTTGAAGCTTTCATCTCTGTGTGATTTCAGCTGCAGTCACAGCCTTGCCACGTATAGGATTACCCGCCACCCGCCAGTCGACATTCTTGGAAATGATAATAAGAAAATTGGGCGAATTTACTGATGATGAAAGATATTAGTTAGACAGATGCTGTGACTGGAGCCCTTTGTGTGCCAAACAGGTACAAGGTGATTAACACCTCCTCCCCTTGCTACCCATCCTTCTGCTTCAGCACCAACCTGGGGAGTGGTAGCCAAGGATGATGGGACAGATTAAGAATATGTTTAATGAGAACTGGGTGCAAAACCATGGCAATGCAGACAACTGCTTTGGGATATTAGCAAGTCTTGCAGGGATGGATGGAAAATGCAAAGAAATCTCTAAATTAGTGGAGGGCTGAGCTGAGATTGCCCAAAGCAGTGCAGCACAGTTCAGAATCAGCAGATCCTACGAAACTAGGGCACCATCTATATGATTTACTGGAAATGTCTTGGTTGGGTGGGATCACTGATGCCACAGAAGCTTCCTTTTCTCTGCAGCTACTATAAATAGAGATGTGACTACCATGACTGCAAACACCAATGCTGCGGGTGGCTGACACAAGGTGCAAGGAACCCAACTTAGACAGGAGCACTCAGTTGGAATTTTAACTTTGCGACAGAGCATGTCTTATATGACTGCTACACCCAAATAATTGTGGTTTTCCCCCTGTGATCTATAATTAAAAATAATAATAATAAATGCTTCTTTGATCTAGATATGATCATAATTGTCACTTTGCTTGCGGTTGTCTATGTTGATGGGTCTACCAGGACTTCTTGGTCAGAGACTCCTCATTCAGAGATTCCTCAAGGGGACATGGCTTCTGTGTCTTTTTATTATAATGTGAAGGGTGCCCAGCAAAGATACTTTGAGCTAGAGGATATAAAAAAGTGAGTCATTTTTCCCCTAGTTTGCTTGCAATCTCTGACCTGGATAGAGCACAACCAGTGGATGAAATGGAGAAAACGATAAATCATCACACAGCAAATAGAGTTTAGAATAAAAGCAAATTTCTCATTTCAGCTCTGCTTAAGCAGGATCATATTCAATCGTGGGTGTTAGTCCAAGCATTAGTGGGAAGTCATCAAAAATCCTATATAACTGTTTGTTGAATGTCTCTTCTATTTATTTAGCATTAATTTTATTTATGCTATTTAATGCTTTCCAGCTCATGCATGTATCTGAGTGTCATCATGTACGTATGTACATAAGAAGCACACTCAGTCAGCTTCCAGCCAAAGTCCTACTTGTTCAGGCATAAATTACAAAAACAAAATTTACAGGAATACAAACTCACTTTTTTTTTTTCCTTTTTTTTTTTTTAAGTATTTGAACTCAGTGGGACTTGCAGGCACAAGTCAAATTTTATAAACATGCTTGTAATGTGTTTGTTAGTGCTATATAAAGCTAAATGATTTTTTTTTTTTTTTTTACTCAGAGTTTTCTATCAGGGACATTGAGTCCTTTCCAGCCTTAAAATCTATGAAGTCCTTTACTACAGTGGTTCAAAGCCAGAAAGGACTCTGAATAAGGTTTTTTTCTTACCCTGTTCTTATTAATTTTAAAATAAAACATGAGAGCTGAGTCTTCATTTTAGACATCACTCTCAGTCTTCATTCTAATTCCTAGATTATTTAGCCCAGACAGTTATGTAAGGCTCAAATGATTTCCTGAAAACTAGGCAATAACCCCTTCAAAGATGGATGAATGAAAGCAGATGGATGCTTGAATGACTTACCAAAAGATTATACTCACCCGTGGGTGTTAGTCCAAGCATTAGTGGGCAGTCACCAAAAACTGTATATAACACTTTGTTGAATGTCTCATATATTTATTTAGTGCTTTTTTTTAATGCTTTTTTGATGCTTTCCAGTCTTATGCATGTATCTTAGTGTCAACATGAAAAATATAGAACAAACTTCCAGCAAAGTATTAAGCTGGTAATATGATCTTAAGCACCTGTCTGAGAACATCGTTTTAAACAAAAACTGTCTTTCCTGTCCTTGCAACACTGAAGAGCCAAGCTCCAGCAGGAAACTGCAGACTGCATGTAATTGTAAGCCCAAGTAGTGACTTCTGTCAGATTTCTCTTGTGCTTGAAAATGTGTTTGCTGTTCATGTCTCTACTGGCTTGGGATCTGAACAGAATAAAAACACATCCTTTTCCTCTTCCCTCAGTCTTCACCTGAAATTTGCATGGAAGCAGAATATTTACTGAATCTCAAAATAGATTGGTCACCTTTCTTCTATCTCCAGATTGTAATTTTTGATTAATTTTGTTTTTAGGTCCCAGTGCTTCATTGTGTCCTATATCAGGAAAGGCCTTCTGTACTAGAAAGTGCTATAGAAATGAATATCTCCCCAAATATGTTTGAAAGGAACAAATAAATTCTGTTTCTAGCTAGGGATTTAGTCTGAAATGAAGAAAATGTACTGCATAGTAACCTGAATTTAAATACAATCAGATATAGCTGCAAATAAAAAGGTCTTCAAGGCTCTGATTAGATGTTTCAGAACTGTGTGGGGACAGATTTTCCAGGTTGCTCCGTGCTTAAACAGGGAGAAGCAATGGGAGCTGTAGCCAGAAAAGGCCAGCAGCAAATTCTATTCCCTTGCCTTGGGTGTATCTTGAGAAAGATCTAAATGGAGTAAGGTGACAGGTTTGGGTGGTGCAGGAGTAGCTGCTCTCTTCCCACCTCCGGTGTGTTTCTTTGAACCTGGAGATTGGTGGAATAGCATGTCTGGGGCGGCTTCCTCACATGGGGGGGACAGCAAGGCTCACAACACACAGCCCCCCACCTGCGTGCTGCACACATCCAGCACCCAGCAGGCCTGAGCCTTCTGGGATTACACCCACAGGAGTCAGATTCCTTTTCTTCATGAGGGACGGATTTCCTCAGCCATGCGGGGATTAAATGGCTGTTGTATTGACTTGGTAACATGGAGCAAATAGGGTCAAAAAACGACTTCAGTTTTCAAGTGATGGGTTTGTCTGCATTGGCACGAACAAATTCTCCATTGTACTCACCTCAAACATGCTTTTCTTCCCATATCAGCCTGCAAGGTCTTTTTGTTCCAAGGGTGGGTTCTTTTCCACTGTAGAACAAACATATTTATTGTCAACACTGAAAAAAAAAACCTGCTTTCGTTACATCTGAGTTCCCATGTGTCTCTTTTACACTATCCCTAGGCATTGATAGACTGTAGGATTTTGTTCCAGAGCCTTATCTGGTTTTCATTTCAGTAGTCCTTTTTGAGTCTACTCCTATACAGCAACTTACCAGTGTATCTGTCTGACCTTCTGCACCAAAAGCCACTCCGCCCTTTAAAGCACTGAAATAGATTTCCCTTCTTTCATCAGTCTGGCACGCGAAGCCCCAGACTTTGCCTCCAGCCCCCGCTCTATATCAACATTGCCAGCAGAGGATGTTGAAGCAGTGGCTTTCCAGGCTTCAGCAGCGATATTATCAGACCATTAACCCGAGTAAGCTGTATCACTCTTCCCGCGTATTTTGACACCTCTGAGTTTCTTTGCACTCTCTCTTGCAGCAGACGGCTTCCTGTTTGTAGCTCAGTAGCCACTCCACGCACTGGTTCCACGTTTGCCTTTTAGGATGTGTAAAGCTTATCTGCTTCCCCTGTGCACTCTCTTTCTTTTTTTTTTTTTTTTCCCTTGAAAAACCAGATCTGCAGTCAGTGTAAATGCAGTCAGCGGAACTGACTGATTTACAGGAGCTAGCTCTGCAGCCCCTGTTTGGAACATTGTTAACTGTTCACTATTCTTCTGAAACAATTAAGTATTCTAGGTAAAATGCAAGAGCAAAACACTCAGAGCAAACCATGCATTTAACAGAGTGCTTTCCTAGTAACGGGTGAATTTTAATAGGATTAAGAAAAAACATTTCTTCACGTTCCTGGGCATCTTAATTACTGTTTGCAGTTTGGTGGGAAGATTGCCTCTGTGTCTTAGCCACCGCTTTGCAACAGCTTTCGTGCATGTCTCTAGGTCAACCACTTCAGTCTATTATATATTTGAATCTAATATGTATTGAATTTAATCTAATGTATTGAGTTTTATCTAATATATATTGAGCCCAAATGGACTCAATTTTTAGAGTTAAAGGTGACTCATATGAAATAACTTGTAAGAGAGCTATGTGGTTAGATACCGTATCTTTCTTCTTCCAGCTGCAAGGATGCAGGAAGGATCACGCCCATCACCACTTGCGGTGATTTCACTTTGATGGGCAGCTAAGCACCACCACACTGCTCTATCACTCCCCCTTCTCAAAGAAAAAGAGAGAGAAAATACAATGAAAAGGGCTCAAGGTTTAAGATAAGAACAGGCAGATCACTCACCAATTACTGTCATGTGTAAAACATTGTGTCCAGCAAGAGAATAGCAATGAGCACAAGAGGCAGTGGGCTCAAACTGAAATACAGGAAGTTCCAGCTGAAAATGCTTCTTTACTGTGAGGGTAACAAAGCATTGGGACAGGTTGCCCAGAGAGGCTGCGGTGTCTCCTTCTCTGGAGATATTCAACCCCGCCTGGATGTGATTCTCTGCAACATGCTCTAGGTGACCCTGCTTGGCAGGTAGGTGATCTCCAGAGGTCCCTTCTAACCTCAGCTGTTCTGTGATTTTGTGAGAAAACACAGCATAGGGAGATTAATACAATTTCTTGCCTATCACTACCAGACCAGAGCAGTGAGAACTAAAAACATCTTCTCCCCCTTCTTCCACCTCCTCCACTCAAGCAGTGCAGGGGAATGGGGGCTGCGGTCAGTCCCTGAAGCTTTGTCTCCGCCACTCCTTGACGGTCACTCTCTGCCCCTGCTCCACGAGGGGTCCCTCCCACGGGATGCCATCCTTCCCGAACTGAGCCTGCAGGGGCTGCTCACAGGCTGCAGCTCTTCAAGAACTGCTCCCACATGGCTCCGTACCACGGGGTCCATCCGTTGGGAGAAAACTGCTCCAGCACGGGTCCCCCATGGGCGGCAGCTCCCCCCAAGCCCCCTGCTACTGCGGGTGCTCTCCATGGGCCGCAGCCTCCTCCAGGCCACATCCACCTGCTCCACCGGGGGCTCCTCCACCCATGGGAGGGCTGCAGCACAGAGATCTGCTCCATGTGGGACCCATGGGCTGCAGGGGGACAGCCTGCTCCACCAGGGGCCTCTCCACAGGCCGCAGGGGAACTGCTGCTGCGTGCCTGGAGCACCTCCTGCCCACCTGCTGCACCCACCTTGGGGGCTGCAGGACTGCTTCTCTCTTAGTTCTCACCCCTTTTTCCCAGATGCCAAAGCAGAGCAGGATTTTTTCCCCCTTTCTTCAATCTTGTCTCCCAGAGGCCCCACCCAGCGTCACTCATAGCTAGGCTGTAGCCAGTGGTGCGTCTGTTTGGAGCTATCTGGAGCTGGCTCTGATCTGACATGGGGCAGCTCCTGTAGCCCCCCTTGTTACCAAAGCTGATACACCGCTAGCTGATGAACACAAATAAACAAACTTCTCATCATTTTGTTTTAGTTTTATTCTTCTTCCCTGACTGCACGTAAACCTTATGGGGTTGCAATGCTTCATCCACCCTAAAGCTAGTTGTATTTTATCTTTTCCACCAGGTGTTGATTAAATTTACAAAGGTGCTCTCTACTATGGAGCAACTGTATTATTTAAAATCAACTGTACTTGTTTATATGAAATCTATTACAACTGCTATAATTCTGGGCTTTGCCTTCTGGCACACAAGTAGTTCTCTAAAAGCAAAGAGGCATATTTTCTCCTGGATCCAGTTGCAAGTACAGGTTTGAACAGCCTGTGATCTTCTTTAACATATGCCTGTTCACTGTGACATTCAGGTCTGCCAGCTGAAGACAACATTTTCCAGTCACCCCCACTCTGAATTTATGAGGTAGCTAAACCAGGCTGCTGATGAACACCTGGGAGTGTGGGCTTACAGCCTTCTCTAGTATTTTAATGTGCCCCAAGTGGAGCAGAGCCTAAATCCAAACCCTCACATACTGAGAAAGTGCAAGTGTCTCTCCATGTCTCTCCATATTGACCATATGAGGTGTGGTCTGGCTCTCAATCACTTTTGGAAGTGTTTTGAACATAGACAGTCCAATGCTAATAGCAAATCCCCTTTCAAAACAAAACAAAACAACAACAACAACAAAATAAAAACCAACGTGGATTATAGCCACTCTGGAATACGCCTAAGATTTCTGGTTCAGTTATATTAGACTGCTAAAATATGTCTCTATCTGGAAACTGCATTTTTGCCAGTCCCCAGGGAAATCTTCAAGATAAATTTTGCTTCCTACTGCATGCTGCAACAGCCCAGATGTTCTTTCTCAGACAGATGTTGCTTTGCCCAACACCAGGCATTGTCACTCCTGAGCTGCTATTTTGTGTGCACACAGCGTCTGTTCCTGAAGCTGCAGAAGCTGCAAGTCAATGGTTTTTGTTTTGTTTTGTTTTTCCCTGTTCTTTTTTATCATCTGTACTTCCTGCCCAATTCAAACAACGAAATGCTTTCCTATTTAGCAAGCACAGTACTTAAGTGATGAGATTTGTTTGAAAACTTCTAGAAGACCAAATCCTTAGACACTAAACGCTTCTTAATTTATTCTAATAGATCTCTGAGTTCCATAGCATAACTACATGCTGTGTAGCATAACTACATGGACACAGATCCCTTCCCTTTGCTTTTAACCTGCCAGCTGGCTTTGTTTTCTCTTTCCTAACTCTCATATTGGAAAGGACCATGAAAACATCCAGAATGAGTCTCACAGTTTCACATATCTCAATCATATAGTCTCTCTCAGCTGTATCTCTGGCAAGCTCAAGCACCTCAGTAAATTTAGTTCTTCTTAATGTGGAAAACTTTCCATACCTTTGATAATCTTCATTCCTGTTATACTTTCTGTTTTTCACATCTTTTTGGCATAGAAAATTTGTCAATCTGCATGTTAGCATGCTATATTTGAAGAACAGGCACATTGTGACTTTACTGGATAACATAATAATACTTGTCCTTTTGTTCTCTATTTATTTTTTTTTATTTATCTGATTTTCTTTCTGCTATGCAAGTAGCTACAGAGCTCATGCCGTAGAAGTATTTATTAAAACCCCCAGGCCATTTTTAAAAGTTCAAGGACATCCTTGTGTATGTAAAGAAAAGTTCTTCACAGGACAGCTCATATCCTGACCTGATTTGTCCTTTTCTAGTGTTACATTGTCCCATAGAGTCTAATCCTCAAAGGAACAAGGATGGGCATCTCATTTGGTGCCTTTTTTTGTTGTTTGTGTGTGTCTATGTATGTTGGATAAATTTGGATCTATACAGCTTAACCAAAATGAAATTTTGAAATTAATGTCAGTAATAATTATTAATATAATTAATAATGGCTTGTGACATACATTTGGTCAAGTAAAATTGTGTAGCAACTTCTTCTGGCTTCAAATTATGTGCAATTGTGATTACTACAGTAGTTTTTAGACAATGTTTTCAGACCCTGCTTCTGAAAGTGTAAGCAGATAGCTAAACCAGCAAGCATCAGTGAAATACAGAGAGGTACCTGAATCATTGCCAGTCAAAACATATACCAAACAGTCACTGCTGGATAACAGACTGTTTCTCAGAGGATAAAACTAAAGGAACTGAAAATACTATCAAGAAGCTGTCAGTCATCCTTTGTCAAGTCAATACATGACTTCTGGGTCTCCCTGAAGGCGTAGAAAATTTTCATCCAAGCAAGTTACATAAACAGTTTACAAAGCTACTGCATCAAGTGTAAGGAGGAAATAAATTAAAAATAGAGAGATCTTATCAACATAAAAGTCCATGCCAAGAAATAGTCCCCACACCTGTCTTATACTTCTTTATTAAAGACACAGAGTTGTGTTGAGACGTTATCATAAAGGGGATTGAACCTCAAGAGCAGAAAACTTTCTGTCTAAGAAATATTCAAAGGAATGTTATTTTCCTGCTAAATTTATCTTATGCTATAGAAACAGAAATACCATAGGGAAAATACAGTACATTTAAATACTTCCCTTTCATATGAGATATATGTATATTCTCAACTTTAATGTTTACATCTAGTTAATAAAAATATATTTTCTATAGCCTTTCTGTAAAAACTGCTTCTTTGAGGGACATGTATATATCAATGTCATGCATCTCTTCAGTTTCTAATTCATTTTTTCACTAATTTTCTGATCTTTAGAGCAACAAGGGTGCCTTTACTCCTCATAAACAAATTAATTATACATATTCCTTTGAATATTCATATAAATAATAACTGTGAAACTTCTATTCTATAGAAAAAAGTATTAATGTACAGAATCCATAAGAACTGAATGATGTCTTTACTGTCCCATTCCAAAATTTTTGATTATTCATTGATATGTTTCTTTTCATTTATAGCTCAAAGACTCTCTAAATACTTGAGTTCACAAATGGCTGTTGTCCTTAGATCACACACTGTAAGTGGGTACGTTTCCTCGAACCAGAAATACAAGTGAAGAGTTAGCTGTCATTTAAACAGGAATAAATAAATGAATAAGTAAATAAGTAAAGATTGTTCTTTCATAAAATATATCCAACACTGTTTTTAAATTGGAGATATATTGATAATCTTGATAATAATAAATACACATATATAATATCAGAATCCAAATAGCTGTTATGTTTTGATACATTAGACAAACACCTGAAATGACTGGTGCTGTGCATAGCTCATCAAAACAGGAAGCAACAATTTAACATACACATAATGCATTAAAAAGTGAAAAATGATTTAAAAAATCAATCGTATAGATTTTCTTATTTGTTTGGTTTTTAGAACCTTAAACTTACAGAAATTATGGAAGAATTAAAGTGCATTATATAACATTAATATGCACTGAGGCTCCAGGAAAACTAATAGCGAATTTGCAGGACTTGCAGCTTGAGCACTGAGCTGTATAAATCTCCTAGTAGCCTCTGGTACCTCAGATGTTTCAACCCTTCTAACACTCCATTGAGCATGGAAGACTGCCTGATTCCCTCTTGGAAGCCAATAGATTATAATTCTTTTAACCATTATCATTAATTAATCCAGACAATAAAGCACTGCAAACACCTTAGCAGACCAGCTATCTCTTGGTCTATAACTACTAATTTACACTGAACCAGCATGGCTTTATTCCAAGTCTGAGCCACACATTCTTGTCTTTCATAAACATTAGGTCATTCATCATACTAAGTGAAATGTCCTTTTCCTTCTATTTATACCTACACATATAAGTATATGCACACGTATATGTGTATGTGTACACAAGCATTTGTATACACATATATATAAATTCAAAATGTTTTTAGAATTCAGTTTTAAATATATTCAGTTTGGGTTGTGATCTCTAACAAACTGTTTAACAGTTTCTAAAGTGTCTTTCTTTGAGCAGCTACCGTATTTTCTCATTAAGAAGTGCTACAAAATATCTTTCATTTTTCCCCTTGTGCATTTTTGCAGTCCTGTTACTGATCCACAGCAGCTCATAAGTTTTCTAGAGTAGTATTTTATCACAGTTCATAGCCAAAAAATATAGTATTGCATCAGCGGTAGACATAATGCAGAAGTAGTACTCATTATGATGGTTTTGTCTCAATTCTGCACAGTTAGCTCCTTTTAAAGGAGCCCTTGCCATGGTATGGGATTGCCATATTTTCATTTCAGAGCAGAAGCAAGGGGTCTTTTCAATTCTTGCTGCTGAGCTTTTAATGACTGATGTGATGACGTTGACATGCACCCGCTGTCAGAATCGGCTGAGTACCCTTAGATCACTTTTGCAGTTCTGCCAGGAAGATGTCTTACACTGAAGTCCTACAGACCTCAGCTTCTGGTACTTTGTGTTTAGTGTCCATATGAATTGCTTTCAAAAAGTTAAGAGACAATAAAGGTTAATGTCAAACTTTGGCTCCTATCTTCACATAAACAACAGCTTAGGTGGGCTTCATTTCTTCTTGTTGTCCATTTACATGTGTAACTTTGTAAGTTCTTGTTGATTATGCTGTCATCTACTCTTGCACTAGTATTGTCCTACAGTTTGTGATGTTGGCCACATCCCAGTGAATGTCCCCTTCTTTATCTCTCAGTCATTAAAAATCACGAAGTTAGTGCACTTCCTCAAGGAGCCTAATTTGTTCTTCTGTTTTTCTCTCATGTTAATTACATCAAAAGATAATCTCCAAAGTATTACTTCAGATAAATTTTACTATTTAGAAATTCCTTTCCAAACTCTTTCAGGTAGAGGTGAATATTTTCACACTCCCTCTTAGTAATCTTCCATAGTCCATACAGGTCTGAAATATTCCCAAAAAGTGGTTGCAAGTGCTCGAAATTCTGATCAAAAGTCTGTCAGGGACCACACCAACAAGTTGAGAGTGCAGATAATCACAGGTTAATGCTCATACTTCGGGCACTCCTTAATTTATCCAATATAAGGTGTAGTTTCTGATAACTAAAGCTATGAAGATACTATGTCAGTAGAGTTTTTCTGACTTAGACAAAATCTTCTGGGTTCAGTGAGCACACTTTGTGCCAGGATTGTGTACAGTGACTGCATGCCAATAAGTATGCCACCTTTGGCCTTTTAAGTCAGAAATAGATCTTCATCTTGCAATGACTTCAAGCAATAAACTGATGGGTCTTCTAGCTCAGTTGCATCACCCAGCAGTCAGGCTTTCAGCCTTGTTTGCAAATCCTTTGCCAAGACGCATTTCTGACTCTTGTAGGAATATTGCATCACTTTCCAAACGGTCAAAATATTTGACATAAAATGTTGGACCCTAGATCCCACTCTGTTGCTTTTGTGTTAATTTATCTGTTTCTTCAGTGGTAGATATACCCAGGAGCCTATGCAGGAAGTGTGGAATTGTTCAGGGAAGAGCATAGTGCAACCCCAATAACAGTGACTCTGTGGGACTAGTAAAACAATGTGGCTACCACATGCACTGTCAGAAGACTAATTGTAAGCTGTTTCATTGCTTATTCTACATAGTTACAAATCATTTTTCAATAAAGAAAAACATGATTCTCTTTGGTTTTACAGAGAAAAAGACCTTAATAATGAGATGTACTGATAGAAAAGGTAAATAAGTACTTAACTGAGTTTTTGATACCAGTTGAGCTTTATTTCCTTCTAGAACTACCTGGACCTCTGTGCTTCAGATGTTTCATGTAAGCACTTACAATTTGGGGTGGATTTGTGACTAAATGTCTTGTCAGACAGATGGGAAATAAGCAGATCATCAGATTATCACTGAATTGCTTAAAAGAGCAATCTGAACCCCAGACCTTTCATCCTTAAGAGAAGTTCATTAGCACAGAGGAGAGGTCCTCACTCATTGTCACAGATCATGCTGATCTAGGGATGAAGGTCTTGCTTTGAGGATATCATTTAGATGTTGGTCACACTGAGAGAAAACACTGTAGATGCAGTTTGTGTTTTGGTAACCTGTGCAGTGGGAATAGTCCTGATTTGTGAAGAAAAATGAAAGTTGGATGATACAATTCTCTGAGCTAATCTTCATTTTTTATTTGCCATTCTATTCCTGGTATTCTGCTGTTTCAGTATTTCAAAGATTATTGTGCAGCTTGCATTTTCTTTTTTTTTTTCTTTTCTTTTTTCCCCAGTATGAGCAATAAAGCTTTGTGAGGGAAACCTGCTTTTTAGATGCCGTATTCTGTGGGTGATTAAATGACTTTAATGTGTGTTGTGCCTTTCCCACTCCTCTTTTTACTTGTCACAAGTTGTGAATTTATCACTATTACCTGCAACTAAGGAGAGTCATCAAAGCCAAACAAATTACAAGTTGTTTTCTGCACCAGACGGGTTTCAAGTTTCCTGAGGGCTCTGAGTGTTTGTTTATTTCCCAGAAAGAATTAGGTAGTTAATTCCCCAGCATTTCTTGCTGGTCTTTTACATCAGCTTCTTTGATAAATCATTTGGGACATCACATAATCAAGTGTTGCCATAAAACCTTTATACAGATCTATAAACTAGATTACATTGTGTGGGAAATCATTAACCTCCTCTACTTGTATTGTGCTGTTTGTACTAAAAAGGTGCAGATGAGCATGGCTATAGGACAGTAGCTTTCACATTTATCCTCTGGCTCAAGAGTTAAATCCACTTGACAGTATCATCAGAGACAACATCTGGAAAGAAACACCTGGCAGTTTTGAATTCCCTGTTGTTTTCGCTGATGGTGGTGGTGGTAGGGTTGTAATCTCAATTTTCTCTGCCAAGGCCTTTTATTTTTATTTTTACTTTTTTTTTTTTTCCTATGACAATAGCAGAATTATTCTGAATAATTAAAAAATGGTGCATTACTGTTTGGCAACCACTTTAATTTAATATTCCCAGGCCATCCGGCCCTGGCATATACAGGACATGTATTGAATAATTTTTTGCTCCATAGTAGATGTTAAAGCCCATCTCACTGATGGAAACATTAAGACTATCTCCATACAAGTAAATTTGAGAGTGTCTGGGAACAGTCCCAGGCACTGAAGTACAATCATCTCTTTTGCTGTACTGTCAGAAGCATCTGTGACATGGCATTTGCCTGCGTTAACTAGCTTTCTCCCAAATAATTCCCGGGTTTTGATGAGGAACAAAAATGAAATCAAATCAAATCAAAACAAACACACAAACAAACAAACAAAAGATCATTCCCACAAGGCACTTTTTACATATACATGCTGTTTTGGATGCTCAGAGTAGTTATTATCTATAGTGAATATGGCTGGGAGGGAGTTAACTTTCTTCATAGCAGCTCATATGGCATTGCAGTTTAGATTTCTGACCAAAACAAAGTTGCTAGCACACTAATATTTTAGCTGTTGCTGAGTGGTGCTTGCACAGCATTGGGGCCTTCTCTGTTTCTCACTCTGTTTCCCCAGTGAATATACTGGGGGTGCACAAGAGCCAGGCAGATGACCCCAACTAACCAAAGAGATATTCCATGCCACATATTGTCATGCTCAGCAATAAAAAGGAAGAGGAGGAGATTTAGGGATGCCAGCATCTCTTGCTCAGGAACTAGCTGGTCATCTGTCTACCCATGGGAGAGATAGAGAGTGATTGCCTTTGCATTTTATTTGGTCCTCTTTATTTCTTCTTCCACTTCTCCTTCACTTATAAAGCAATTTTTATCCTCACCCACAAATGTTCTTGGTCTTACTGATCCTTCCCTCTTCCTCTGCCCCACTGGGGTTGCAGGGCAAGTAAGGAAGTGCTGAGTGTTTTTTAGCTGCCTACCAGGGTTAATCCACAACACTAGCTTAGACACTACTCCATCCCAGTTGGTTTTAGTGCCTGTGAATGGTTCTTATGCAGTTAAATTACCTCTATAGGTATAGCCTAATTTAGTATAGACCTATAATTTAGAATAGACTTATAATTTATTATATCCTTGGGGCCAGTCCTCACAACAGTGATAAATAGAGTTCAGACATTATCCTTTTCTATCAGCAAAGCTGGGGCAAAACCTTGGGCCTATCTTCCCACCTCATAGTACTGAGCAAATGAACAAACATGGGATAGGTTCAGCACAATTTTACACCTGGTTTACAGCATTGTTTTTGGTGGAAATCTGTGGTCTACTCTATCTAATCTATGTGGCAAACAATGTCTTATTCTTTGGGTTTTGCACTGCTACTGATAACTGGAGCCATTTTGCACTTTCCCCATCATATCAATGCAAAATCTTGACTGATGAAAAAACAGTTACATGGGTATTACAAATGACTAGCACTTGCCTGGGAAAAAAATCCTTCCAGTGCACCAAGAAGTTTGCTTGGAACATAAGAACGGTCCCTATTCTTCACAACTGTGATTTCAGTAAATCAAATAATGGCAAAATAAAAACAGTTTCAAAGTCAAATCAATCAACCATTAAAACCACAGATCAAAGTGAGAACAAAAATGGAAAATTATCCACTATTAAACCTAAGACTTATTGCCAAAGAGAAGCATTAGCAGCACCATAAGGACCCTGAACTTTTCTATAGCTCTTGGTTGTTCAGGAAATATTATGTGGGATTTTTTTTTTAGACACTGTGATGATGGAGAATAGCGTAATGCCTTTAAGAAAGACAGATTATTGCCAGGTTGAATCGAGCCGTAAATATTTATTTGCTTCATGAATAATTTCATGTACTCTTTTGAAAACTTTACAAACATTCGCCACCCTGTGGAAGAAGCAGCTGTTTTCCTCATTTAATAGGAGGAGGATAGGGAAGCAGAATATAAGCCTTGCTTTGTCTTGAGGTTAGAATGGAAGGGGCTGCCTCCAATTCTGCATGCAGAGAGACACAGGCTGAGCTTCTTGGTAGTCAATATAATAATGCTGTAGTGCAGCACCCCTTTTGATGTCGTATCTACTTAGAAATACTGGCTCATATAAAGTGAAACATTGTTTTGTTTATATAATAAAATATTTCACAGGTATGACATATTGGTAAGTGCAGAGCAGGGCTGGCAATTTATATCCACATGTGGAATATAAAGATAGGATTGTACATTCATAACTGCAAACAACTGCTGCAGGAATTGTGTTTCCAAGCAGATTGGTTGCTTATCCCCATTCCTGTGCATCTTCTGGTGTGAAAGCATTGCTCTCCTTCCTCTAGGTTTTTCTGTAGCCAATCCCTGTGCAATACCTAACACAGAAAACTCTCTTAAAATGGTAAATCTTATTTACATTATTCTGTGTTTATTTTAATAAAGAAGTCAGAAATAAATAAATGAATAAATAAATAAATAAGCTGCTAACTTTTATTTGTTATTTAAGAGGCCATGTGAACTTCTTGCCTTTCCCAAATAATTCTAGGAACATGGTTGAGAAAATTTCATTGAAATTGTTATCTGCTTTCCTAGATCATATGGCTTTTGCTGAACTGGGAAACGATTAGTCTGAATATTCCATCCATGCTTGCTCCTGAGTATTTCAATTTCTAAAAAAAAGTAGGATGTTTTTTTGCCTGTGTTTTTCTAATTTCATGATCATGGCATGAGGTAGACCAGGTTAGGATATTAAACATTTATAGGAGAAGGTTGCTGAAGTGCAGTGCTTAATATCTTAGAGGAAATCCTGTGTCACAAGCGGAAGAACTGGGATTCATCCTGTCTAATTTGGGGCTTGTAACTGTGGCAATTATGTTAAAAGTTCATCTGCTCTAGACTGCTTTTATAGCCAGTGGGCAGATTCGCCTTCACCTGCTGATGGGTTATTTCCATTCCCTAAAAGGATTGTGTTTTTAATTGAGCAGCTCACTTAAGTGTTTAAGGTCAGGGTGAGAGGAGTCCATCCCCCAAATCCTCAAATGCCATGTTTTAGCTGGATGGTGAACTTCCTTTTGGTAAATCATGTGGAACCACCTGGAAAAGGGACTTTACAGGTACTGAAGGTCTCAGGAGTATGTTAACCTCATCCTTGGCCTGGAAGAGCTCCATGGCTTTTTTGAGATTTTGAGATTATTATGATTTTCCTGCTTAGCTCATGTAGACTGTGCAGGATGTAACATTTTTAGGGGATGGAAGAGAGTCTTTATGCACCAACATATATGTGAACCTTTTTTCTCAAGTGGGCTGTGGGGTCTAGTCCCACCTGGAACCTGCTCTGTCATTTTCACTAGAACTCTGGCCTCACTCATTTTCTGTGACTTTTCAATGCAAATTTGTCTCTTCATACTTTATTAGAAAAGGCTATTGATCATTCTGCCCAGAATACCACTTTTCCCAGTGATGGTGCTCTTACTGTTACATCCCTTTTACACAGGCATTTGCTATGAGTACTGGATGAAAACACATAATGCCACCATCCATCTGTTTTTTCAAAGATGATTATGTTCTCCACAAGGCATAATGCTATTGCCTTTTTGTATTTTTTCTCTAGTGCACTGAAAAGTCAGTAGTGTAAATATTCACCTTTCTTCTTAAGTAAGTAGCAGACCTTTGTACCAGACCGAGGTCCAGCCACAGACCAGTTAAGCTTTGAATAGCAACAGAACAAACCAGCTGCACAAATGTGAGACACTCATGCAATTTCTTCCAGTTAGAATTCACTTTGAGGTTGTTTACCCACCCTTAAACACAAACAGGGAAGGTCTATTATTTGATCAGACCTGACTCTCAAACAACGATCTCATTACAGTGGTTTTCAACAGCACAGTGGTGTTTTCAAGCTTTCAGATAGGCTCTTCATTATTACCAAAATGGGGTAAAAAAAGGGTGCTCATTTATTTAATGACTGTTGAGAGACAAATCTCCCCCTCTTTGTCACGCCTGGTTAAAGAGTGATCCAGAAAGGTACCTCGTATCCCACCAAGCTCTGTGAGATCAGTGGGAGGTTCCAGATATTTTGACTGAATCTCATTTTGCATAAAACTAAGTATCCAGCTTCTCGTCAGAGTTAGTGATGAGGGAGGATTCCTGCCACTTTAGGTAGCACAAACAAGTCTAAACCCACAAACACCACCAATGCTTCCCTGGTGCTACCTTAATTTTGTAATCATTTGTATATATATCCTTCCCAAAGCCAAATTCGGTCTTCTTCCCTTCAGTCCTTCCCCCACTTTTCTGTTCCTCCGCTCTCAATTCACCTTTGCATATGAGATCTGGGTCTTTGGGAATAAAATTTTGCTTGAATTCAGAAACCAACTTTAAGAGTAACTCAGTACAACTAGTGAGACAACATCTGATCTGTCCAATCTCTAATCGATTTAATAGGGGCAAGGGCATAGGCAGGCAGGACTTAGAATTTTTCTTCTTATTTCCATGGAGCCCTTCTGGGTATTTCACAAAGCTGCTAAAGTTCATGTTCTAGGACAAGGTAAAATGTCTTTGAGGCATCGAGTAGCACACATTTAATGAAGATAGAAAGCCAATCACTTAACATCAGATGAGGAACAGCAATTTCCTTCAGTCTGGCACTTTGTGTATTGAACAAAATTGCATGAGAGCTTTGAGCACTAGGAGAGCTGTCAAGTGGCCGTTTGTCTGGGAGCTGGAGCAGTCCCCTTGGAAACAGCTTAAACCTTTTAAATGAAAGCATTACAAAATGTACATCTGTGTGTAATATATTGTCCATAGCCTCAACTGTCAAGGGCCAGGCAACACAATGTTTATATATATTTTTTTTCCTAATAGTCATTTTCATGCTTTCACATGTAAACAGAACCTACTTTAAGACTGCAATCTGCTTTGCTACTCAACATCAAGCATCATACAAAATGTTTGCCCTTAGGAATGCTTCAGCAGGGTTATCTAACCTTACAACACTTACCTCATTTTTTTTTCTGGACCTCTTTAGTGCAAACACAAAGATATTTCTGGTTAGATGAAGCAAAATGAGAGTTTGATACCATATAGTGGTGAGAATTAGTGTTTTGGAAGGGACTTGTTAATAGACATACTTGTTGGCATATATCTTCACCTGGATATGTAAAAAATCATAAGTATGTATTGTACCAGTATAACATAGGTGGTCTGTGAATGCAAACTCTAAGGAAACACATTATTTGTTCTATTGTTTTTATGTTTTGTTTTGTTTTTATAAAACAATATATTTACTTTTTTTTTTTTTTTATGGCAGCTATGAAAATGCCTTAAAAAAAAAGGGGGGGGGGGGGGGGAGGGGGAGCACAGAAAGAAATGCAAGAATGGTGCATATCATAAAATATATTCCCTGGTACACATTTGGTCTCATACTGCTTTAAATGGGGGGCAGCTCTTTTGAAATCAGCTGAGTTTTAACGAGTAAAATTGCTATAAGTGAGAAGAAAATCAAGCCTGTTTCTTCTAGTCCCCTCTCTCTCTCTCACACACAGATTTTCTTGATCCTCTCCCTGCTCATCTTCTCCTCCAAAGCCTGCTTGCAACTTGTACTCCCAGCAGCCACTTTCTTTAATGAAAAGTAATGCTGAGCACTGAGCAGATTCCACTTCAGCTTTGACACTAGAAAGTGGATTTAAAGTATCAGACTGAGCAGCAAACTACTGCTGATTGGGCATTTTGGCAGTTTGAAACTACTGCTTTTTTTTTTTTTTTTTTTTTTTCCCTTGGCCTTGGCATCTCAGTTTTTTTCCTTCACTAATTCTATCCACTGCTTTTAGTCTCCACTGTGTGCTACATCCTTGACCGTCTCACCAGAGCTTTTCCCAGATTTATTCAGTAGCAGGTGAAAGGGCATTCTTGCTCTTCAGCACTAAGACCCTCTCTGTGCCCTGCTTAGAATTCATCCCATCAAGCAGACAGTTGGCCAAAGGGATCATAAATCTGTTAGCAAAGATCACAAGATCAACATCAACTGGTATTCCATCACAGGATCCATCTAGGTGGACTGCAAGATTTTTTCCACCCAAGAGCATGGCTCCATAGGTCATTTGATCTGGGATCTCAGCACAAATAAGACACCTGTAAAGCAGAATGAAATTAGATAAGAACCTTGTTAGATCTGCCTTATTTTACTCTACTTTCTACTCATGTGTGTCAGTTGAACCATGCAAGATACCAGAGGGAGATATTAAGCACAGCTTCATCTCACTTGAATTTAGGAATGTAAGTGAGGAGTATAAATTAGATGCCTGATCACTCTTGAATCACAAGGTAGAGAAGAAGGGTTAAATTGCACCTGCAAGAAACATGTCAGGACTACCACAGGCTGCACTGTCTTCATGAGTGTCTTCACAATTTGCAGAGTCTTGGACAACAGTAGCTCCTCAGTTAAGTTACATTTAAACACCATGTTTTTCTCTTAAGCACCATACTCCAGGAAAACATGAGAGTGTTGTCTTTGTAATACTTGCTAACTGATCTTTATGTACTGATACACTCTGGTAATGTGAAATTTAATCTGAATTCACAAATTACAATAATCGGAACAAAAACATTCTTGATATGCAAATACAAGTTCAGGCTTATTTTGACTCCTGCCAACTCTGCAGCTCCAAAACTTTATTGTGGCAGTTACTTACTCAGTCTAGCCCTCAAACTTGAAGAAAAAAAATATTTCTTCAGAAATTTCCTTCTGAACTGCTCTGCTTTTAATTTTATTGACAATCTCCTTGCATATATTTACAAATGAGGAAACAGATAGCTAATCAAGCATCCTGGCGAACAGCATACTGTGGAGATTTCATTTTCTATTACACGCACAGGGAAATATTTTCTATTGATTGATATTGAACTTGATGTGAAATAGTAAAGGAAAACATGTTTCTTAATGAAAATCCCATTCCGCCCCTCTCCCCATAAATATCTGTAGGAAGTGCACAGGGCGGTTACATAGATGTGATCCTCATCATAAAATTTGGAGTGCTTATTGACAATAAAAATCCAACCCTTCTCTCATTCTCCAGCAGTGATTTCTTATTGTTTTTCTATGATCACAGGGAAAACAATTCTGAATATGGGAGAAAATGCAGTGAGAATTGGTCCAGTAGTTCACAGAAGAACAGGAGAGCTATACTGCTGTTTTCTAAGAGTGTTCATGATGATAGATGGGATTGTGGTTGCTGTTTTGAAGATATTATTCATGCCACGACAGTGATCCATTGGGATCAAAATAAATCCACAGCCACAAAATAAACAAGCATAAAACAGGGCTATTGTAAGCAAGCGTGGGAGAAAACAGTAGTTATATGACAACTGGGTAGATTTTAGAAGTTGAAAATTGGGAAAGACTCCAACCCATGATTTAAAAGACAGCTACTGCAAGGAGTAGGAGTTTATAGATCAGAACAAGCTATCAATTTTCAATAAAATATTAGGAGCAGCTTAATGAGATTAACCTCCTGGGAAGTGTGGTGGACCAAGTTCAGAGGTGCACTTGGAACAGAATTCTGGCTCCAAGCCACACCTGAAAAGTATGGTTGTTTGCTGGGTAGAAAGGGACCATGCCTTTTTTTCCATTCCCCCTAGCCTTCAATTCCCCTTTCAGTCTTTAATCTCCAGTTGCTCAGCTGTCCCTGAAAGTAATCTGACCACTTGGTCCTGTATCTCCCTAGGAGATATCCCACCCTCCTGCCTTCCAGAGGGCACTGAATGGTTCTCAGGCTTCCAGCTGTGGCATTGTGGCTTTCTTCTCCTGCAGAATGAGGCGACCACCCAACGTCATCAAGGCTGAAAAAGACCAAAATTATTGTAGAACAGTGTTAAAATACAGGGGGGTCAAAGTGAGCTGCTTCTTTCTTTTAACCATCTAAAGAATGGCAATCTAGCTGTTTGTTGTGTTTTAAACAACCTCAAGAAGAAAAATCCTTTGAAAACTTATTAACCACAGCATCTCCTCCTCTGACTGAAGAGGTCCCTAAGCCACAACTTATTGGGGCCTGGGGGAATATCTGTGGGACTAACTCTTGGTATACTTGTCTGCTCTTGTACAGTTTTTTTTCTAAAAGTCCATGGTAATCATTCGACTCAATGTGCCATTGGTCTAACCCTGAACAGCCACTCCTAGGGGAATCATTTGGGCCTCCTGTTATGTTAATAGAGAAACAGAAAATCATTTTCTGTAGGTGTTTCTCAATGCTCAGTTATACAATAAGTCCAGTGGCTAACAGAGCAGGAAAACCTATCTGAGAAAGTTGTCTCTGAGAAGGTTATTACTGGCAATGTGTCATTAAAAAAATATGTTAAGCACTAGAGTTCTTTAAATGGTGGATGCCAGTAGCTGGTGAAGGGCAAGAGAGATGAGTGAAGAGTTTTAGAGAGCTGCAATCCTTTAACTTGTAGGTGGAAAATTCCTTTTCATCTAAAACATGGACAGTTTTCCAGGGTGGTGTAAAGCTCTGGTAAGTGATTGGGTTTATAGAATGTGGCACAAGATGACGAGTGCAGTCATTGTTAGAAACTACACTATTTATGTATTATTTGCATTGCAGTAACAATGACAGTCTCCAGTTAGAATTAAATCTTGCTTTGAAAGAATTAAGACTGTGCGAGACCCTCAAGTAGAAGTGAGATTTTTGAGGTGAGCCAACAGAGGTTACAAAACAGGTCTGTGGCAGAAGTGAGAAAATGTCTTCTGAATCCTAGGGCACTGCTTATGGCAGATGACCATTGTGCTACTGGGTCAATAAAGTGACTTCTTCAGTGAGTCCTTCTTTCTTTGCAGGAATATTTATTATTAAACAGCTGTTATCAGTCCACCCACTCTACTTAAAAAAAAAAAAAAAAAAGCTGAAGGAAGGAAAAATCTAGTTCTTCCCTGGCAAACAGTTCACAGCTTTCTGGATATGACTGGATTAGCTGTCTATACTTCTTCCTTTTCTAATTTCACCCCATCACATTTAATTCTCCACCCTCGAGCAACCCTAAATAATTCCTCCATGAACTACTGTTCAGTAATCTAATAAGACAGTAAACTGTGCCTTGACATCCTAACCAAGATAGTAAATATTTAATATAATGCACTCTGTAAGGAGCAAAGTAAAATTAAATGAAAAGTCAGATAAAATGAGCTTAAATGCAATAAATACCAGTCACTGTTCAGTGCCGAGAAGTTGCATGTGTATTTGTTTCCTCTCAGTTAGCAGTATTGGCAGCCTACTTTTTTGTGGTTTTGAAATAGCAACAGACACCCACTTGCAAGTCTGCTTCATCATGTCTGTTAAAATAATTACTTACACTATTGGCTTTATTGTTTGGCATCCCAATTTATTTATTATTTTTTTTTCAGTTATCTGCAGGAGGTCCAAAAATCTGTGTTGCTGAGTTGGTTATTTATTTATTTTTCTTTCCTTTTTGGTTTGCCTGAAAGAAAAACAATACTGAAAAAATACTAATTCTTATAAAATATATTTGGAATGCTGATTTAATCTAATTCTATTTCTAACCTGTGAGATGGAAACATTCAAATGCAAGCAATAATGCAAGCAATAGCTATCATTTTACCTTCATTCCCACTTCAGATTGTGTATAGTATCTTTTATTTATTGTCCCATGCTGTTTTGTACTCCCAGTGAAACATTGTGTTCCATCTATGTGACCTGTGTTTTGCTTTTACTTTTGGGAAAATAAATAATTCCTATCCGTTCATCACTTAGAAGCTGCAAAAACATTTTGGGAAAGAAGTTTCTTGGTAGCACATGAAGAAACTGAGCTAGTTAGGATCCAAATTAACCCACATTAAGAACATTTCCAAATGTACAGTCATAGTTTCAAAGCTTTCCAGAACACCTTTGAGGATTACCATGGGTTTCTAGTTTTCAGTACTCAAGAATTTTCTTTCATTTTGAATATTCAAAATCAATTATATTTCAATTTAGAACCAGAAAGAAAAAATATTTTCTGTAGGTTTTTACATTTTTTAACCAAAAGCTAAAAATAATGAGCACATCCTGCTGTCTAATAAAAGAATGCAAATAGTAGGTTTAATTATTCAAATTTTAAAAGTACTGAAACATCCTAACCTTCTATGCTCTCTTCTTAAGCAATCTCTTGAATACTATTGGCTTCCTGTATCAGAAATTTAACCCAAATTGCATTTTTCTGTGGGAGAATATCCCATGTTTCATGCTGATGCTGTTTCAGTCATACAAAGCAAAGATATATACACACTCCCCCATGAGTATACTTCCATGCATCCAGCCTGTGTCTTAGGTCCAGGGATATCCTGGTTTTCTTCTGGTCTCCAATGATGTTCTGTCCATGAGAAAAAACAAAGCCTGGAAAACGTCTTCCCTTTAATAAAGTTTCCATAAAGCTGACTGGCTGCCCACACTGCCCAAAGTATTAACATAGAGGTCCTGGGATTCACATGGAAAAAAAAAAAAAAAAAAAGAAAAGAAAAGAAAAAAAATAGTTTCTTGTAGAGTGGCCACTACCAGTAATAAAATCATTGTTTCTTTGATACTGTCAGTATTCTACTATGAATTAATTCAGGGAGATGTCCTAACCTGCGTTGATGTGCCTTCCACTGTACTTAATATTGCTTTGCAGATACAGTTAAAAACATAGCACCTCTCTTGTGAAGCCAGGCTGAGGGAATTGAGGTTGTTCAGCTTGTGGAAGAGAAGGCCCCAGGGAGACCTCACAGAAGCCTGATGATACCTAAAATGGGCCTAAAGAAAAGATGAGGAGGGACTCTATCAGGGAGTATGGTGACAGGATAAGGGGGAATGGCTTGAAATTTAAATGTGGTAGGGTTAAGGGAGGCCTTGGGAAGAAATTCTGCCCTCTGAGGGCGCTGAGGGCCTGGCCCAGGCTGCCCAGAGGAGCTGGGGGTGCCCCAGCCCTGGCAGTGCCCAAGGCCAGGCTGGATGGGGCTGGGGGACGTGTCCCTGGCCATGGCAGGGGGTTGGAACCAGGTGGGCTTTAAGCTTCAACCCAATCTATTCTATGATTGTATGATTTTATAACTAACAGTTACTTTGAAGAAGCATGCACAGGCAGAGTCCATTTTGTGTCTGTGTTAGAACTTAAGGACAACTTGACAATAAAGACTAAAACTGAAATCAATAGAAACACAGTGGAAGAGGAGGGGATAAACCTGCTGAATAAGATGTAGCTTTTGCACAGTCATTACTCATTTTAACACCACATATTAGTAAGCTATTTGTTGCTATTACTGCAAGCTCTACAAAGACAGTTCAGACATTAAAATATGCAGCTTATGTTGTAAACATAAATTTCTGAGACTAAAACCAGTGTGAAAACAGCATCCCACTGGCTTGTAGAGCTGCTTAATACATTAGATTTGGTTCTTTCTAAAATGATGGCTGGAAAATAGCAATGGATAACAGAAAAGCCACGTCCAGAACCAGAAAAGGAGTTTAAAATGCCATTCCAATGAATTGCCTGGAGGATTAGGCAAAGGAGTGTAATTAAGATTTCTGATCTTTATGGAATGTTCCATGTTGTTAAACAAATAATAAAATTGATAGTTATTCCTATCATAAAACTTAAAGGGATTTCTCTTGTTGAAATAAACTTAATGTACAGTATCATATGGTGGGCAAGTATCTTCATATATGACAGATTTAATGGGATTCACGAATTATGCCATGGCAGTGTTCAAGAAGCCAGCTGGTAATTTTACCTTCAGATCTTAAGTCTTGAATAGATTAATGAAATCAAAAATTTGGGACCTGTTGACTGCTGCATTTATAGTTGTGTTATACAACCTGTTATTCTTGAAGTAATCTGTGAAACATTTTGGAGACCACTGCTTAGACCTCAGAGAGAAAGTCCTACTTTACAGTATTTTAAGGTAGTAAGTATCTCAGGAGTCTGGTTTATTTATTTGCATGGCTTCTATTTTTTCTCATTATAGCTATTCACTGGAATCATTAATAGTTTTATGTGTTTGCATTGACACTGAGATACAATTTTATAATGAATAGCAGAATGGTAGAATACTTTGGATTAAATTACAAGGGATGAAAGACAACAGTAGTCATCTGTTGCAGACTTTGAAATGAAAGAAAATATAAATTCCTTAGACTGGCTATACAAAAGGTGGGTACAGGATATAGTATTCATGTGGTATTTTAACTGTCTAGACATCTGTTGGGTAAAAAACATTGTTAAGGATGGATCATCAAAAACACTCCTGAATTGCACAGAGGAAAAACTTTATGAAGAGGAAAAAAAAAGATAACTGAATCTAAAAAAGCTGTTATGGTTTTATATTTTAGTAGTAGGAAAAAGAAAGAAAGAAAGAAAGAAGAGAAAGAGAAGAAAGAAAGAAGAAGAAAGAAAGAAAGAAAGAAAGAAAGAAAGAAAGAAAGAAAGAAAGAAAGAGAAGGAAGGAAGGAAGGAAGGAAGGAAGGAAGGAAGGAAGGAAGGAAGGAAGGAAGGAAGGAAGGAAGGAAGGAAGGAAGGAAGGAAGAAAGAAAGAAAGAAAGAAAGAAAGAAAGAAAGAAAGAAAGAAAGAAAGAAAGAAAGAAAGAAAGAAAGAAAGAAAGAAAGAAAGAAAGAAAGAAAGAAAGAAAAGTATAAATCATGGAGCTAGTGGCCCCAAATTATTTAGTATTTTAGTTCTTTATGAATCGGTGCCCAAAACACAGCATTCACTAGACTGAAGGAGTGAGATTCTGAGTGAGATGAATCCAGTAGAGATTTACAGTTGTCTACAGGTGTTTACATTTCTATAGCTAGCTCTGCTGGTCTCTCTCTATGGCCATTGAAAATAAACACTTCCAGAATGTAGTTTGTAAAACTGAGTTTTGATGTAAGTTCTGACGATCAGCTTAGTTGTATCGTGAACGTGTGAATTTTTTTATTCCATCGACTTTAGGAAAGCATAAAGTGACTGGTTTGGATGTGGCTTATCTACAGTAGAGCTATTAAAAGTTCCCTAAGAAAATTTCCACCTTCTGTCTCAATTAAGAAATCTACAGAACTTGTCTAAGTGAAAAATGGCCTTAAAGTTCATGTTTTCATGGAGGTAGGCTTGCTCTACAGGCTGTGACTTATTTAAAAATCTTACTGAAGGGCTAAAATTAAATTCAAACTTTTGCAGAGAAGTGTCCATTGAGATGGTACTCGAACCTGCCATGTCACAGCTACATTTATTGCTTTCACCAATCTTAAAGAACATTCTAATTGTATTTTCAACTAATAGTAAGAGCAAAATCATGACTGAAATGATGGAATAGGAAGTTACATAGGTTCCTTGTTGTATTTGAACCATCTGCAAATCCATCTGATATTTTCCAGGTACATGCTTCCCTTTGAAGAGGTTGATGGCTCCACTTTTCCTTCTGGTCAACAGACAAGCATAAGAGAGAGGTCCAGGGCTGCCATTTGACATATATACAGTCAGTCATACTGAGAGGGGGGAAAAAAAAAAAAAAAAAAAAAAAGAGGAAAAAAAAAAAGCTCTAAAGCTCTATCAGTGAACAAGGGTGTAGAACTCAATAGGATCAGGGCAAGACATAAAAGGATAAAAGGACTGAACTACTCTGGTCAATTCCCATCCAAATCTTAACAAGGGCCTTCCAATTTCTGCTTCAAAATAATAAGCTATGTTTAATCACTAGGAAATAGTGCAAGGAGAATGGGAGATGTCAGAAATATGTGCTTCAAGTAACAAAATGAGATTTGACCTAGAAAAATGTAGGCTAATAAATCTGAGAGGGAAATAATCTAAAGCACCGTTATTAAGTCAGACAAAGATACCTGGAAAGCAGAAATGTCAAAGGAGACCTTGGGGTTTTAGAAGACAGCAAATAATATACATGTGTGCTGAAATGCTAGAGAATGACAAAAAGGCATGGTGTGATTTGGGTCTGTATGTGCAGAGTCTCCATTCCTTTGTCCACAGGGAGGTGATTTTCTTGTTGTATGGCAGTGATGAGATTGCACTTCGAATCTACTGATGTATGTTGACAAATTGAAGGGAATTCCAAGAACAGCAGCAAAAATCATTAAGGGGCTGAACAAGTTTACTTGGTAGGAAAAAGAAAGCCATATATTCAGAGGATAAAGGGAAAAGATTGTGTCTCTTATCCCAAGGTAACAAAGACAGGCATGATGGGATTATGTTAAACAAAAGAAAATTTGAGCTGCAAAGCAGGAAGAAATTCCTGTTGCAGTGTAACATAAAAGAATTTTCCAAAGTATTTGGTGGAAGACACTTAAGGTAATTAAAGGGGGATGTCAGTATGAAAAAGGTAATCAGAACGCAATGTGTTCTGGCATTTGTTACAAGTTACTTATGTTGTTATTAAAAATTAAAAGAAATGAGAATCAGCAGCCTATGTTTTCAGTTTGTTTATCCTGCTACTGCATACGTTTTGTTATCTGGTACTCAGGCTGGTAGAAGCCTGGCATCCTTGTTATCTTGTTGATGATGCAATGGTGACAGTCTTCCAAAAGAAGCTTTGGATATGCTAAACACTTTTTGAATACTCTCTTGTGACATCAAGATCAGGGTAGAAATGACTGATTTAGACTGCCTTCTTATGTGGATGTATCAGAACTTGAAACTCCATAAATAGTCAATTGAGAAAAATATTCACGAAGATGAAGTCAGATTTCTAAGGAAGGTGGTTTGAACAAGCTCCTTCTCAAGTATTTGCATAATGAAACAACATCTATCAATCTAAAACAAAACAAAACAAAACAAAATACAGCTGTTTGCATTGAAGAGAAAGGAGAAACTCTGTCACTTGCACTGAGCTCAGATATCTTTCTAATATATATTTCTAATTATGTATGGGTACATAGTATACAGTACTTAAAGTCTACTTGCAGAGAGGTTTCACTAAAAAATAAAATTACTCAATTAATAGAAAAAAAATATCTAAATCACTATGTCATTTTTAAACCTTGTTTGAGTAGGCTACTTCATCAGATGCTTCATAGCAGAGAAGAATTTGCAGTGGCAAGGGTATGGATTGATAAGTCTTTTCCAGTTATAATTGCAATTATCTTGTGATGAGACTTTTTCACCATTTTGCATTGGACTCCCTTCACAGCTACAGTGTATGGCCAATAATACAGAGAGCTCATTTCTTCTGCTATTTAGCTATGAAAAATTAATGGCAATTAACTTCTAACAAGTTGACAGAAAATAGAATCTTAATGCCATTAGAACCTTAAACTATGGAAGCTCCATTTGCTTTTTATCTCATAATCTGTTAATCTGCTTTAATATTTATGGATAATGATAGTTATATTAATTTCTCATTATTTTCACTCCCTCCCTCCTTCCCCCTCCTTTCTCTTGTTAACTGAATCTGTTTCTTAAAGAATAAACAAACTGATTTGTGTAGACATTTCCCAAATGTGTGTTTGACAGAACCATCAGGTGAATGTGTCCCACACCATAAGTTTCCTGGGACAGCATCTCAAAAATTTCTTTGCCCCACTGTCATATAATGGCCTGGAAATAGATGTAATCTGGATAGGAAGAAGAAAAAGGGATGAAGGTTGGCTCCGTTGCTGCTCTGCAGTCACACAGGCAATAACTAGGGCTGCACTGGGCAATGCTCTAAAAAGCCTGCTCACCTCCTACACTTCCTAGTAAGTCTGCTCCCTTACAAAGGGACCTCACAGTGAAAGGGCTTTGAGTCATCAAGTTCATCAAGTTCATCAAGTTCTATCAGTTTTCATGGACATCTGGTCTACAATTTCCAGTACATTCTCCTTATCACCAAGAAGATTTACTGTAAAAGGGTGTCTCTCACATTCATTAGCTTACTTTTTAACTGAAAAATTTTACTTAACCTAATAGAGGAGAAAAGGGACTGTGTAGAGAAGGTGTAAAGCAGCTCTTCAGCCAAGCTGACTAGGACAAATTTAGTGGACCTCTTTCATTAGTTGCGAAGGTCGTGTGTGATTGACTTCTGTGGCACTGCACCAATGTAATTCAAAGCACAGTTTGTTCCAGTGAAGTTGGACCTGATTTCCTGTTGCAGTTGTTCTGGCTTTTAAGCCATTTAATAGTGTGAAGTGAGTGTAAAAGTTTTCCTGGGGTGATTGGCCATGATTTTAGATTCCATATACATTTACTTTTGGTTCATAAATGACTATTCAAGGAAGGCAACAGAGGAAAGGCTCTTTAATTTGTCTGATCATTCCTTGATTCCACACCATGTTAATTTCTAAAGGAACATTCTTACATGTTCTACATGTCTGGAAGTATTTAACTTCAAAACACTTTTTTCATGCTACAAATTGAAAGGTATTTGAATCTACATACTGGATTTCTAAACTCTCTCTGGAAATTACTTAGGCTTAGCGCAGTAGTGGAATACAGTAGCAATGGGCTTTTCATAGGTTTGGTCCTGTTTATCTTATTTTACGTAACTATATCAAAACTAATCTTCCATGGTTTGTTTGCTATGAGTAGAAGTATAGCTTTTAATGTACAAAAGGTCAGTTTATTCTAATGGGATGAACTCATCTAAGAAGGGCAGTTTGGTGCTCAAGACTCATGTCTCCCCAGGCATCTCACTGCACCATATCTTTTTACTGTAGAACTATAACAATGTCAACCCCTTGTTTGTTTATATTTAAATACCATATGGAATTTCCTAACGTAATCGAAAAGGTAATTAATAGATTTTTTTTTTATGAGACACTTATTCTTCTGAATTGTCTTTGCTAGTTACTGCTGAATAATTGTATGGCTTAGAAATACAGTAAGTAGCCTCTTGCATTCAGATAGACAGATTTGATTCCTGTAGCTGAACAAGTACAAGGTGGTTCTGCCCCCTGTGTTTAAGAGGTGGACCAGCTCCTTTTTGTGTTATTAATACATTAACCTCCAGGAGGTTTTGTTTGGTTGCTGACCTATTCCCCAGAGACTGCTTTCAAGTGGCAGGAGAGGTAAATCTGACAAGGAAGCAATAATTCATGGACAAAACGACATCCCCAATGAAGCGCTGCAGCAGTGGAAAGATTTCCCCAGCAGACGCATGCATCCCAGCTCACCCCTGGTGGAAGTTCATTTACTTCAGTGTGTCTCCTCTAGACTTAATTTTGGTGCAGTGCATCTTAAACATAAGACCAGTTTGCTATTTCAGAACTCTCACACATTGGTAAATTTGACCCGTATCTTAATTGTTATGTGCATTTAGTCATAACAACTTATTAGGCAGGCTCTGTTCTATGTATGTGCTTCCTGGTGAATTGTGTTGTGTACAACAAGAGGCAGTGGACTTCAAAGAAAAAGCATGTATGTGAGTTGCTTGTATGAGTTGATCTTTGGACAGAAGTTACACAAAAACACAAAAACAAGAAAAGCGCCTCCTTAATAGGGACGAAAGAAAAAAAAAAAAAAAGAAAAAAAAAAAACAACTTTCCTTTCCCTGTGAGGCCATTAATTCCAAGGAAAGAAGAGGGCCATAATTCTTCCATGTAACCAAGTAACAATCTTTTAATAAGCATCATTAAGTCTTTAGATTGAAATAAGAGGCTATCTGCCCTTTTATCCCATATTATATTGCCCAAATTCCTCTTTGCCATCCTCACTGTGGTTAGATGAAAGCCCCCTGTTTTCATATTGATCACTAAAAGCACTTTCCCCTTGTACCAGTTCACTGCATCACTTCTAAATGCAGTTCATCTGATCTCTCTAGCTTTGCCTGGTGCTCATTCAAGGCTACAAAACCTGCAGTTTCAGGCGGGTCTTGGAACCAAATGATCGTGTTTCTTACCTCATTCCAGTGGATAACATTAGGATCTTTGTTTAGGTGGGACTCAGAGTAAAAATAAAGCTCGCTTTGCTTTCCCATGCATGCCCACACACATTTACACCTATATATATACACCCCTATATACACCCCTCAGTCTCCAGAAAGGTTATTTGAAGCCAGAACAGTAGGCATCTGTGTGTGTTTGTGTGTGTGTGTGTTCATGCTTACTAATTTTCATTAAAATACTTTCCAAATTCTAGATGATGGGGAAGCATAGCTGCATTAAAATGTTACACCAAGTACAATCTATACTCTTCAAACCTATGGATTGAGGGGTTCTTAGAGGTATTCTTTTTCACAAGTTGCTATTTGATAAGGAAATTAAGTGATATATGTAAACAGAGTCATTAGTTTAGAGGTTATTGAGAAATTATTTGTAAACAGGTCTGAGCTTGTGTTGCACTGTTTCCTTACAGTCTCTTGCCTGTGGCTGTAGCTCTTATTTCCACTTGCAGTTTTTGTTTGCATGGAATTTTACCAGTGTGAGACTCGATGGAGTGGTTCCATGTCTGTATTCCCTTCTTCTATCTCTTCCAGACCAGAAGAAAACAAATCCAGATTCTAGCTTGAAGGAAAACAATTTGCAGAGATAAGAACCAACCTTGTGTATCAAATAGTGTGGAAGCTCAGAACAACGTTTTAAGGGCCTGTTCCTGGGCTAAAGTGAAGTGACAAGCAGAGACCCACACAGCAGGTTGGATTTTATGAACAAACATCAGCAGGGTATCTACTGTGTTCAAAGCAGTCTGCAAGCTGCAAACTCAAAATCACACAGAATGCTTGTCTTTGAAATAATTCAATCCTCCCATAGTAACATTCTTACCAGTCTTTGGCAGGGCATGTTCCCATCTTGTCTATATTAATGTTCCCAGTGTATCTTGATTTTACAATGATATAAGCAGCACTTTCTCTATTGTGTTCCTTGTGCCAAGCAAATATATTCTGTATATATCTGATACCTTGGATTAGGTTGTCAGCAAATGAGAACAACTGGTAACTTCTGGCCAGGCTTCACCCTCTCTGCTCCTTCCCACAAGATTTAATTGATCAGTTTCATCATATGCAGCTTAACCTTATGCAAGAATGTGAAAGAGCATATGGTTTCGATCCCCGAAAGATAATTGAGCCCCAGGTGATTTCAGTAAAATGGGAAGAAAAAAAATATAGTGGGGTTGCTTTTGGAAGGGACAATAAAAGAAGGAAAGAGGGGAATGATTTCACTTCCGGTAGCTTTTGAACTCTGAGCCCTAAAATCTCAGGTTTGATTAAGGCACTCAATCCACTTATTATGGGAAGGATAGGTTGAAGCAGGTCTCAGGGTCTCCTGGTCTTGAAATCGCAGCCCTACAGAATCAGTGTGAACTTCCTACACCAGAAAAACCATCCCCTTACTCAGCAATGAGCTTTCTCGCTCTTGCTAGTCGGATCATAGAGTACTCTCTAACAATGTTTCTGTTTGGAGAAATAATATTGCTCTGACTTCTCTTGCCTCTGCTAGGGAGATGAACTCCACAGTAACCCACTGGACATTCAGTATAAATTTTTACTTGTATTCCTCTCCTCAGTTTACAAGTTGAAAACTATTTCTTACGTTTATTGCCTCTACTTTATGCTTTTGTTTCTGTGACACCACATCTGTGCTGTACTGGCGATGCATCATAGGAGAAGGGCTGTTAGATTTCTAGATCAAATCCCATATTCATAGTCTTCCCTACACAGTCTAAACTTATTTGTAGACTTTACATCTGATAAAAGTCATCTTCTGAAATGCAGAGGTGCAGAAGAATCTTCCGTAATCTGAAGACAGATTAGCTGCAGTGATCTTTGCTACAGTCAGTTCTTTTGTAGAAGAAGGAGGCTCAACATGTTCTGGACAGGTTCACCCTTGCTTAAAAGCATGAATCATTCCAATGTCTTGCATTTGCAGCCTGGGAGATTTTGAGCAGGGGCTAATATTGGAAAATAGAGAAGAGAATTTAAGAAAATAAATCAAGAGTGACTATGAAAGACGTGTATCCTTCCTTCTCTGTCTCCCAGTGACTGGAAGAAACAAATAAGAAGAAAACAACATTTTTCTTTAATAAGTTCAGATGGGAGACAGAACTCCAAGTGTGTCACTTGCCTACTAGAGGCAGAATGACATGAATCATGAAGCTGTCAAGCAGGGAGCAGAGCTGATCCAGATCTGGCAAGTCTAACACACTGAGCTCAACAACCTTGACTCCCTCCTCCCCACCCCATCAGCAAGAGTTAAAAATGATGTGTTAATTCAGTAGTGCAGCCCAAACAGTGCTATCTCACTTATTAAATGGTCCCTGGCACCAAATGGCAGATGATGTGGCCCTGGTGACATGTGCTCAAAGGAGTCCTGTTGGGTAACATGTCTCTTCTTTGAGCTACCACTTCGTTTGACACAGTGAACACTCACTGCTCCCCCTGTCCTGCTTATAGTCCTGGAAAGGACAATGCTGCAGAAATCTATCCTTCTGCTATCAAAAAGCCACATAGCCTCGGTTGGAGATGCTGTCCTACACCAGGTGGTTGCCCTTAGATCTCTTTGAAAGAGTCTTCCATATTTAGTTGCTGGATCTGCTTCTGGCTTGGAAACTAAGCCCTTTTGAGTCAGTGAATCCTGGCAAATGTTTCAAGCACCTGCCTTGCTTCTGGCTGAATGCTGAGCTGTGCTATGGTTCGGCTGTTGCACGGTGTCTTTCAGGCTCTGAAAGCCTGGATCTGTTGAGATGATTCTCCTGCAGTTCCGTGGGATGCTCCTTTTGACACCAACCATCTGCCAGTTCTGGCTGTGCAGGTATAAAGCACGTGTGCCAACCTGACATAGTGTCAGCACTGAAAATCCCCCAGCAATGTGTGTTGTGTACAAACAAAATGCTTCTTTCCAAGTATGGAGGAAAAATAACATTCTGAGAAAAAAAGTCCCCAGGCTCCCTGGAGAGAGAGAAAAAACAGTAATTCTCTTTCTTGCCAGTATCAAAAGATTGGGTGATAAAGGGAGAGGAAAACTATTATGATAGAAGTAACACATGGTTAGGCAACGAGATACATGGGAAGGGGTTGATAATACCAAAATTCATTTGTACCAAGTGCAGCCATGGTAGCAACACATGGCTACCAGGTCCATTACAGAGGCTGGAAGGGACTTTTGGAGACCATCTATCCCAACATCCCTGCTCAGAGCAGAGTCAGATACAGCAGCTCAGGGCTGTGTCCAGTCAAGTTTTGAAAATCCCAAAGAACGTAGACTCTGCAGCTTCTCTGCACAGCCTGGTCCAGTGTTCACCCACCTTCTGCCAGGCCATAAGCTTTACAGTTTTCATTTCTCCACAGTTGATTCTCTGATATAGAAGATGTGTATGTGTAGGATAACAACCCTTATTCAGTAGACCAAAGAGGTCTCTTTACAAGGTTTTGGCAACATGATGCTTTCTTGATGACTGAAGTATCCATTGAGCTTTCTCAGATGAAGCAGAGCGACCCTTGGTCCCAGTATTATTCATCTTATTTAATAAAGGATGTTCAGTCGGTACATTCAGGATCAAAAAGAGTTTTGTTAATGCTGGAGGATGGTGCCGATATTGTAGCCAATTAAAGTGCCTGTTCCTACTAATGATAAATGAGTCTGTTGTCAGTTCATTTGGCATTGTGCCTCCAGTCTTACATAATCATTTGTGGATATACCCAAGGGTTTCAATAGCTAACATTTCAACTTTTACAGGTCATCATTCAAGAAAGATGGACTTGGTAAATAGTAATCTGCAGCAGAAAACTGGAAGTGGAAAAAAAAATACAGGTGATGATTAGCTCTGTAAAATGGGCTCAAACGTATTGGTAGAAGAACCTTTTCGGTTTTATTTCAAACAATGTTCTGTGACAGGAGAGAAGGAAAAAAAAAATCTGAAGAACACTGATGGATCCAGTCATGTTTAGCTTTCATGAGTTAATGGCTCATTTGCAATTGAAATTTGCAGTGGTTCTGAAATTGCAGGGAGTGGTCTGAAGCCTGACAGAAATAATAATGACTTGAGACAAAATTTCTTGATAGAATCTGAAGTTCATCTGTTCTTCTTTGGGGAAACACAAGCCACAGAATGAGAGCCCCACAGTTCCAAGGTTAGCAGAGAAGCCGATGGCTGGAGGGGAGGGAAATCCAGGGAAGGAAGCAGTGGGCATGAAACGATCTCTGTGTATCTGCAAGACTGCAATTTTGTGTTGTATAACCAAGGCCTTTTGCTTGTCAGCCAGGCACCTGAGCTGAAAAGACACTTCACAAAGTTCTTTGAAGACTGTAACAGCTCCCCAGTTCGGGGTATTTCACATTGTCTAACAATTTCATGTTAATTCAATGTGCAAATGTTGGGATCTGGGTTTTGAATTCTTTAATGGTTACAATCCTCAGTAAGTCAAGGGGCAGGCAACAGAGAGAGGCAGGCAGAGGCAATGGATGGCTCTGCTCAGCTGAATGTGCCACCAGATAAGAAAACTGGTGGCCATGCCCAGCTTGCCTTGTTGCTCCTTCTGATGGTTTTTTATCCATACGCTCATGGATAGAGCATTATGGACCAGCTCTTCCCAAAGACCAAATCAGACCATCACAAGTCAGTCCCTCTGAATCAACAAAGGCAGGAAAGCCTAATTTTAATCAGCAAATATCTGAAGTCGATGGAAAGGCACCTTCAGAGGGCAATTCAGAGCAGGAATATAATTGTAAGGCCAGCATTAACCTTTATGACTCTATTCAGCCTTTTCCAAGAGTCAATGGTATTAATTCATAGCAGAGCAGAGAAGACTTTTGTTAAGGGGCAGCCTTGGTATCAATAAAAGTGCCACAGTGTGCTCTCTGTATCACAGAACTGCCATATGTCTCCACTTAGGGGGATTGGGCATGGGGGCTAAGAAGGGAATTGCTTTCCCAGGGCAGGTTAACGTAACAAAAAGTGAGCAGCTCTGCAGCCTTTAATCTCCCTAAAGCCCATAGTCTCAGCTCTCCTATGCTTTAGTCCATGCTATGCTTCATTATGGAGTCTTTAAACACCTAAGCTAAAGATAGAGAAAGTCATTTATAAAGAAAACACAACTTTGGCTCCTTTAGTGGGATTTTTTGAGAAAAAGTAAGGTTCTTCTTGGGTTAAGCTTATTAGATTTTGTAATTTTGTTTATATAGTATTAAAAACTCCAAGTGCTGTGGAGTAGACACCCAAAATGAACATTCAACTCTAGAATATTTAATAACTAAAAATAAATCAAGATATTCAGGATTGGCAGTTTTAAACATTACAGCAAGGGATTTTTCTTCCAAATATGGAACACCTAGTTCCTATTTAGTAAAAAGATCTTACAGTTTTATTTTGATTTTTAATAATAATATTATTTACAGTGTTCCAGTAGTTGCAGCTTCAAGAAGGAAACATAAATTAATGCTTGAACTATAACAAGATAAGTTGAACTTGTGCCTTTTTGTTTTGATTTTTATTATGATTTTTATTATTATTATTGCTGTTGTTATTGCATTTTTGTTTGGTTTTGGCTTTGGTTTTAATACAAATTTTGTATCGTCAAGAGGTATCCTGTACCAATCTTCTTGAATTTAATTATGTCTGGAATATACTGCTTGTTGTAAACAAGGCACAGTTATTTAACATGCAGATTTTAGTTCAGGGATTTGAAGCAGCCTAGTGGGCTAAGAAATATACTCCATATTTCCATTCATTTGCTCATAGAACTTTGTCAGGACTCACCAGATACCTTTGAATAACCTCGACTTTTCTTTGTGTTGTGATTTTTCTTTTCCTTATTGAATTAATGTTATGAATACTTTAATGGAGCTGCTGGTGGAGAGAAGATACACTGTTTCATTTCCTTCCCTGCTATAAATCAGTGTAGTGCCACTTACATCAGTGAAGCTACTATTTACCCCCCAGCTGAACATCTCCTTCTTCAGTTCTAATATTAACCCAGTTAAAAATAGGTGTTTTATATTTAAACCTCTGCTTCCTGAAGTGACAGTAGGTGGGGCAACTTGTAACATGATCGACAATTACAGCATTATCTCTACTGGAATCCATTTATGTCAGCTCCTAACAATCAAAACATAACAACCTTTTGGAAGTGCCGTTGCTTTAATTTTAACAAAAATAGCAAGGATGTTATTTAAAAGGCACGTGAGCCCTGATCATGTGCATACTCACGTACATGTATGTGCATAAACAATGTGCAACATGAAAATATAGGCATCCTGGTACGCAGCCTGATCCCTGAAGCATTGTTTGTGGAAAGGGGTGGTGTGCATGTAATTTGTATGGGTAATGGCAACACGGAAGGGTTGGAAACCCAAGGCCCTGTTTTCAATTCATAACTTGTGATTTATCTTTATAATACACCAAGAGTCATTTGAAATCACCAGAGCCATTTGAAATGCACAAACTTATTCAAGACACTGTCAGAGAAGGTGCAGGATCTGCAGGAAACCCGTGCCTTTCTGGAGTGGCAGCTGAAGAACATTCAGAGTAATTAGGGCACTTCTAGTGGACCTGGACCATTTTGGATGAACAGCTAGGTTGAGCTGCGTCTTCCACCTATAGTCAATTTTTTTCCAAGTTATTTTTTCATAAAACTGAGGGGCATGTTAATTGTTATGGGAAGTTATTGGTCCTTAGCAAGCTTATATACTGGCTCATTTCTACAGCTGTGCTGCATATTTCACCTGTGACTCTTTTCACTAAATAAGTGACATTGCCTGAATATACCTCACAGTAAAATATAGATGTTTAAGTGCTATGAAATTGAGAATTGTGTTCAAGACCCCATTAAATACTAAATTGCTGAAAAAAAGTGCTTAGGACACTTCCAACTACATTGCAAATTGTCTGAACAGTATGGGCCATGGAACTGAGAGAGTCATTTTTGATGTATGTTGAAGGAATTGGTCTTACCTATGTGTCAGACTCTCAGGTCTGTCACAAATTTCTTTAAAAAAGACCAATAAAATTCTTTAGAAACTACAACATTTTCATGACATCTTTAAATTAGTGAATGGGGTTTGTTACCAACCCTAAGCATTAAGTCTAGAAAGGAAGAAATACATTTGGTTTTAGACAATTTGCCCCATGGGAAGCATGGTTTCTCATTCTCCAGATTTATATATGCGTACATACTAACATAGGCCCAATTTTATTCTGCTCACCTTGAAAGACCTCACATTAGATGTACAACTGCTCCTTATCCAGCCTTTGAGATTACATCAAAACTGTGAAGCCATCAATGGAAGGTGGCATGGCCTATGTACTCCCATGTACTGATCCTGGAGAATCTCAGGTAGGAACGAGCCTGGCATATGCCATGATCCAGTTCTGGTTGCCAGAGTTTTCTTCCTGTGAAAATCAAAGCATGGGAAGGCAGCTGGGACATAGATGCCTTGTAGATACGGAGGAAGGTATCCTTTTCTCAATACCAGTACAAACTTGAAGACAGATACCAGTTGCAACAGTAGCCTGAAAGAAGGTTCTGTAGGTACTACACTTTTTTTGTGTAGATACTTAAGTACTCACAGATAGGGGGAGGTTGTGTGGGTCTTTGGAAATACGTAGTCTCCTACAAGGAATATCCTGACAGTTGCCATGCAAACAACCTTTACAAATCAATGCCAGTCTTTTCTGACACACAACACCTGGCTCCTTTTCTGTAGTGAGAATGGCTGGACCATTGCAGTGGTGCACTGATTTTTGTGGATGGTGAACACAAAAAGGGGACTGAGAAGACACCACCTGAGTTATTCTGACACATGACTTGAGTGCTTTCTATTCTTAGACAAATGAGGATCTGAATTATGTAAGTACACCATCATTGTTTCTTAGATTTATGTGTAAAAATGAGAGAAGAAAAAAAAAAAACTTTTAATCTATTGTGTGTATGGGATTTATACATCTATCATTTTCTTTCATTGTACTTTTATAGTTCAGTGGAGTTGATAAATCAAGCTATTTCTTGTGATATTACAAAGCATCATTATTTGTCTCTTGATTTCATGTTTTTTTTCTTTAAAGAAATGAAAAGAGCAAAACCCACAGAACTAAATTTGGAGTGCCATTTTAAATTTATTGTTTAATAAATTGTGATCACTTGAAAAATCTATTTTTTTCTGTATTGATAACAAGAGATTTAACTGAAGTGATTGAATCAAGACAAGAAATACAAGGTTCCCAAAGCTTGAATAAATGATATTGTCATGTTAATGTGCTGTTCTGGAAGTTCATTTGAAGTGTAAGAAATAATCCACATATAATTTCATGACAGTTTATATACTCCTTAACATAATTTATTCTTGACTACAGAACCTTTATTCAATCTTTCATGAGCATTTCCTACTCACCAACAAAATTCACCTTTTTTACGTTCTGCACTCCCAGTGCAAAGATAACACTTTCTTCACATGTACAAGCTCTATATTGACTTCCAAATTGACAAATTTATCTTGACTTCCACCAACACTTTTGCTGAATGAGCGTAACTACCACTGATTTTACAATACCATGTGGATCTACTACTTTTGACTCATCTAATGATGCTGCATAAGATGCCTTTTAGAACTGTATTATCTCCCATATAACATTATTTGTGCTTAACAAATAATAAATAGACCTTGTCAGCCACAGAATACTGTACCTTGGTTTTTGAAATGACTGCAAATCCCATGGTATTTTGGGAAGTAAAAAAAAAATAATAATAAAAAAATCAATAGAAATCTGAAATGTTCTTAAAGTGATACATATACCAGCGTTTTAAGCAGCCACAGAAAAGATGGAGAAACACGATTAAGTTTATTTCTACAACTTACAGTCAGCAATTCCACATTTCAAAGTATAGAAACAAATTAACAACAGCTATAGTTGCCTGACTTGTAAGGATGGGGTTAAGAGTCTTATAACATTTCTGTTTTTGAAGCCCAGAACAGGAGAATGTCTTTATTCAGAGAGAGCTTCAAAGTATAGCTTTATATTTTATATATGTACTGATTTTCCACTTTTCCACTGGTTTTAAACAAGAATTGTATGCTTGTATTCTTCCCTTGGTCCAGGCTATAATTATATATTTCAGATTATGGTGTTTATATAGTAATGAGAAGATCCTGAATTCTTGCAGCTTAGGGCAAGTTCTTGAAAATACACATTTTAACAGTGACAGACAGGCTGTTCTTAGTATGTCTTTATTAAAATAAATGTGTTTTAAGGATTTTTATATATATATATCTCTGACTGTAGCTCACTGATTTGCTAGAGAGTAGTATAGCAATAATAAGGGTGAATGGGGAATAACATGGGGGTAATGGCTTTAAAATAAAATTAAAAAAAAAATGTAGATTTATGTTAGACATCAGGAAGGAAGTTCTTTACTACAAGGGTTGTGAGGCACTGGCATGTTGCCTAGAGGAGCTGTGGATGTCCCATCCCTGGAAGTGTCCAAGGCCAGGCTGGAAGGGGCTGGGGGCAGTCTGAGCTGGAGAAACGAGTCCCTGCCCATGGCAGGGAGGTTGGAATTGCATTACCTTTAAGTTCCCTTCATACCAACCCAAACCATTCTATAATTCTATGAATAATGTTATTATATCAAGCCTCTTTTTCTTTCAGGGATTCCCAGAGATATTTCAATAAAAAGAAAGAATAGCCTAAGGTTCTCAACTGTGTTAGAGGGAAAAACAAGTTTTTTTCAGGACAAACAAAAAGTGTGGCAGGTCAATGGTGGAGCACTCTGTTTTCCTTTTAAAAAAATAAAAAATAAAAGTAATGAAAAGACTGTGAATGGTAAAATGGAGCAGTTAGCTATTTGGTCAGCTATTTTGTCAGACATGAAGATATGAAAAGGATGTTGGCGATACCATGAAATATCTCCATATCTCCAGTTTTTCTGTCAGAATTTGCTCGTTCTCATTCCTGGAACAAAAAGCCCAACAAGTATCAGGACTTTCTAAAAAGGAAGGACAAAACTCAATTAGCAAAAATTGTACTGTTTCCTTTTTTTAAAATAACTATCAACCTAACTTAGACTTTTTTTGACAGCTATGGAAACAAGCCAAGATGATATTAAAATTGGTATTGTGCTGGGGGTAACCATTCCCAGCCAGATGTATTGTACATACCCTGCTGTGTGTATAAGTATTTATAGATATGTCTATACAACACAATCAATCAAGGCAAAATACATATATATATATATATATTATATATATATATAGGAAGGTGAGTTGATATCTGGTTGTCCATGGCTAAAACATACAGTATTAATACTTTGTACTAGCAAATGAAAGTGAAGAACATAAATGAAAAGTTGTTCCCGTAGTGATTCAGTTTTTCAAAGACATTAATCTGTACTACATATCTCATGGAGTGAATGGGGGATCCATTCATCCTCACTTTCAGCGGTTACTACTTGATAGTAAATCATGTCCACAACTACCTATATATGGGATTCCTAGAACTGGGGTGAATTTAAGTTATCAGAACCACAGATCTACCCCCATGCTGCCAGGATGGAGATTTACATTTGAAATAAGAATTGGTTTATAACCTTGCAGAAATGAACAAGGATAATAAACGGATCAGTATGTCTGGCCAGTTTTGAGTTCTGCAGAAGTGTTGCCACATAAGAATCTCCTGTGAGGTACTCACATATCAGTGTGATTAGCCTGGTAGAAAGACCTCTGTATTGGGGAAGCAAGGTCAATGGTCCTGGAACAAAAGGAGACATAAAGATTCAATAATAATATCTTATTATTCTATCAAATGATGTCTGCAGAACACTTTAAAATCATTATATCAAGGACAAAGGATGCTATATATATAGTAAGAGGGTAAAGGCTGACATTTCTACGGTGCATTTAATTAGCAGAATTCCATGCAAGCCTGGCCTTTGGAAGAAAAATAATCTTTGGTTGCACACTGGGCATGTTGAGAGCTTCCATAATAAACACACAGGGAACCCCTCTAGGGCACCTACTGAATCAAGGCTATTGTTTTGCTGGTGCCCTGTCCTCAAAGACCCTAAGGTTGAAAGACATTCTATAAAGTGAGCTCTGTTTTGCTTATTACAAGTAGGGGGTTGATGGAGACATGAAATAGCAGCAGTCATTGATCATTTTTATTAAAGGTGCTTCTCAAGTTATAGGAGCCCTTGACATTACTGAATTTCAGTGAGGAGACAACATACCTAGGTGGGAATATTTCCCCAAGCAAGTACAAGCAATATTCATTGGGACATGTTGTTTTTCCTTGTAGTAAGGAGTGATCAGATGAGCAGTAGTTAGCACATTTTTATTGGTTCTACTAAGAAATCAACAGTTTCTTCTTCTGTTGGTGGTTACCATCTCCTTCCCTGAGACATGCTAATTTAAGGTACCCAGGCTGCCAGATTAACAGACTGAAAAATAAAGCCACCTATTTTCTCATGTAAAGGTTCACTGCTATTGTTACGAAAAAGGGACACAGGCAATGATCAGAGATGATCATCTGACCGTATTCTCAGTTCTCACTTTTTATCCCGTGTGGTTTGTTCTCTCTTCAGTCACTGTTTCAGTTACGGATCTTGCTCTGCAGCTGAATTGAGGGATGTTTTGGGGCCTAGTGTGGAGACCACAGGGCAGAGATGTAGTAATCTTACATCTATTCTGGATTTGTAAGGAAGTCTTTAATAGATTATAGTGCTCTATCTTGCCTGTTTATAAAAGGAAAACAATGGGATGGACTAATATTTGTAAAGGCCTTTGAGATAAATTGAAGAACCTTCCCTACCCCCTAAGAAGTTACATGCTTTTATTATTTATTAATTTATTTAATCTTTTTCTTTCCCCCCTTCATGGTATAGTCTTTCTAGAAAATAAACCCTGGATGGGCACAGGTGATATACTCAGACCTTTGCAGCCTCTACTATATAAATTGATTTCCAGGGCCCTATCCTTTAGCTGAAAATAGTAAACTATACTACTTGTTTCATTAGACATGGATCATTTCTATAGTGCATGGCTTACATTGATCCAGGAAAATTTATCAGAAGGATTTGGGAAAGACAGAATGCTACAAAACTGACAGATGAAGCTGATGCTGTTTTTACAGGTGGAACAAGAAAAAATATATTTGCTGATGTGCACAATACTTTTCCTCAGATACAAACCTGTCAGTGTAACAACATCATATGGACTGAGACACAGAGCTCTCCTAAAAACCAAAAACATCTTTAGAAATTGAATATTTATAACTGAATTAACAAGACTGCCACTATGGTAGCTTGAGGTTTGAAGTCAGTCTTGGAGAGTACAAATTGTATAATGGGAGAAGTTGTATAATGGGTTAAAAAATGAATAGTGCTTTTCTTTCCTCCTTTCCTTCCTTCCTTCCTTCCTTCCTTCCTTCCTTCCTTCCTTCCTTCCTTCCTTCCTTCCTTCCTTCCTTCCTTCCTTCCTTCCTTCCTTCCTTCCTTCCTTCCTTCCTTCCTTCTTTTTCTTTCTCTTTTAACTTTTTCAACATGAAAATGATCAAATCTTAGAATAGCTTGTGCAATGAAATTGTGTAAGTCCAGTGAACTTGTGTAACCTCCACCCTTGTCAAATAATGGGATAAGTCCTTTATTATTTATTAATAATATAATGATATAATATTAATAATATAATTTATTATTACAAGTGACCTAATCTAAGTGGACCTGTTTATGAGCTGGAGGTTTAAGTACAGATCTCCAGCTAGCCCTGACAAACCTGAATTATTCTGTGTTCTATGAACTACGAAATGACAATCAGAGGAAATGATGTGGAAAGAATAGAATCAAAGACCAAAACTCAAAGAAGAATCTGGAAAGCCATCTCTGTCAACATCTAAAAGCATCCCTATAGGTACAGATGTCTTAGTGGTGTAAGGAGTTTACTGTTTATCTGCTTTTTAGAGGGAAAAATAAGTCCATGTTCTCTGTCAGCTCTTGGGAACAGTGAATTTGCTGACACCCACCCTGAAGCTTCAGCTAAATGTTAGCTGAAGTTTCTTTCCTCTGTGTCATCACCTTTGTAATGGGAATTTAGCACTGCCTATAGGACTAGATAGCCTCAGGCAAAGAAGTGGGATGAGATTCCTGGCTTGAGTCTTTTCCACCCTTGGAAGTTCCCTTCATACTTAATACCATTGCTATACATGGATGCTATAGTGAAATGTTATCAGCCTATCAACTTCATAATATCCCTGCTAAGGAGGAGGTTAATCTTCTGGGTCCTCAACTTGGGTAGTTCATAACAGCAACATTACATATGCCGTAACCAAATCCAAACTGCACGAAATGTCAAGTTATGATCCAAGTAGTTTCTCTAGTCTGTGAATTTTCCTGCCCAAAAAGTATTGTGATTTGATTCAGCCTGGAGCCAGACTGCCAGACTGTATGTTGGCTGCAGACACCACTAACTACTTGCTGAGATTCTCCTGCCATCCACTCCCACCTTTCTCATCTCCTTTCAGTCCCATTCATATATCCATGCTTGGTTTTCCTACTTGTGACATAGATGGGGGAAGCAAACTCTTCTGCTAGTTTCCTTCCAGCAGAAAGGAAGGATTGCAGGTAGGAAATCATCAGTGAGATTGAGAAGGAGACTTCATAACATCCATCATGTTTATCCTGTCCTCACCTGCAACTCTGTGTATTGAGCAAGAATAAAAGAGCAGGCTCTTTAACCTTTAACAGTAGGATTCCCACAGTGTCCTTCATCCTCAGTTTTTACTGAGGTTGGATCTAGGTAAATAGATGGACCTTGTCTTGGCCACTTTCTCTGAAGAGAATTACACACTGTGCTTTCCTATCTGCATCTAGATCTGTGATATTTTTGGTGGATCCAACTACCACGGCTGTGTGAGATTTTCCTTGAAAAGACTTCTTCTGCCCCTCCAAACCCACTCCTGCTGCACAACTGCTGGGACACCATACCTGAGAAAAACTTCCACATACTTGGAGCAAAGGGTATTTACAGCAAAACAGTTATCTCAGACAGAATCTTCTGTTGTGTTAACTTTCATTGCTCTTTGGTGGCCTCCAGCTGATAGGAGTGATCTGAAGTGTTATGCCATTAGAAGTAGTTCAGGAAACTTCCAAGATGAGAAGGCTCACTATAGAGCTTGCAAAATAGAAAGATGTTTCAACATTTTTCTGAGAACTCTTTTTTTTTTCCACCTGTGTAGCCTAGATAGCATAATCGTCATTGTATCTGCAGATAAAGCAATTATGTATTTTAAGCTGGTCCTTAAAAATGCACCCAGCCCTGTACAAATACTTTTACTTTTTTCATATAATAACGATGCAAGACCTTTCCACTTGCCTCTTATCTTCCTATTGCAGATAGGGCAAGAGAGAAAGAAGCTGCCTGCCATGAACATGAACTCTGAATTTGGGTACGTGATCTGCAGGACAGAAACAGTTAATTCCTCTGAATGCATTTTTTTTTTTTTTGATAGAGACAGTTTTTGAAAACAGAATTTAATGAAATCCAGTGTCCTTTTCATAAAATATTCGAAGAAACACTTTCTCGATACCACTTGTCAATCAGTCCTTTGCTATTGTTCCTTCTTTTTTCCTTTTTTTTTTTTTTTTCTTTTAATTGGCATCTGTCTGGAAGGATGCAAACAAATCCCAGGTTGGTATCTTAACAAGGACATTGTAGACCCATTCTCTTTCAATCCTTGAATTTCTCTGCTGATACAGATAAATAAATCACAAAGTCTATATTAATAGGTGCAAGGGGCAAAAACATGAGAAAGGCTTTGAGGATATGCAAGAATATTCTTGAGTATACTGTGAAGATATTTTTGAAATCGTATTTACCCTATTAATAATAAGTTGTCAAAATATATTCAACATTCTGCAAACTCTAAAAACATCAGGTTATTAATTTGCCTTTTCTCTACAATGTCAAGCTCAAAATAATCAGATATTTAACCTCTGGACATTGATGTTCTCTTTCTGTTAAATAGTTATGGTATTGTTAGCAGTTTGGTAAAAATATTTTAGTTATATGCTTATTACGTTTCAAAATTCAGGCTTAAAAAATCAGTAGCAATCTTTCACACTTTGTCATTCATTTCCATTTCACTCTATCATGAAATACTAAGCTGTTTTATTTTGTTTTTCTTGCTATTCCTGTAGACAGGTATACTGTATTTATGATTTAATTATCTGGATTTTCTTTTACAGCATCATACCCAGTTAATCTCACATTATGATGCAGCTGGTTTTAGTTGGTATTTAAAGTCATTGATACACAACTAAAACAGGAGTTCATAAAGATTTAGCTTAAGTAAATCAAACAGGCCACTGTAAGAATTTGTGAAAATGTGAGCACGTCCATTGGCAGTACAAAGGATTGCTGAGTACATTCTCTGTTAGGTAATTACTATGCACAAGAAAATAATTTTCTTACCAGACTGTGCAATGGTGCCTTTTGTAATGGCGTTTTTTATCAATACCCATGTGAGATAGAGGATTCCTTTTAAACTCAAACATAACAGCCTACCAGATTAATAGACCATATTTATAAAATCATACCTCTCTGAATGCATTGTTTTGTGTGTTGTTGTTTTTTTTTTTAACTCAGGAGATTGAACACTGGTATTGAACAGGTGTCTTTCTTCAGGATCTCTGTGCTGATATATAGTGCACTGTGTTTGCTGTGATATTGATGTACAGGGATCCAGACAGAAGGATGGGGTCAGCACACATAATGCCTGCACGATTTTACTGCAGTGCAAAGCTGCATATCACAGCATAGAGAGACATTTTTCTGGAAGGTTGCTTGGAATGGCTGTAGCTCTTCTTGAGGGAGATGATGAGCATTAAGTCTTCAGAAGGTCTTTGGAGGTCTTTAGCACACATAAATACACACAATCAAGAACACAGAAAAACTTAAAATTTCATCAGGTTTAAGCATAGGCAAGAATAGATAATTAGATATCAATCTCTAGGTTGCTCAGGAGGGTCAAGAAAGTCAAAAGTTCTGCAAGGAAAACTGTCTTGAGAAAAGAAAATGGGGTAAAAAGTTTAAAAAATAAATAAATAAAATACTGGGTTTTAAAGCCAAAACTAGAGCACCTGTTTCTAACTGAAGCTCACATGTTCACTTCTTGACACCAAGATGAACTTGAGACTAGTGTGCTCACGGTGTCCCCAACAATTTCTGCTGAATTTTAGATTTATTCTGAAAAAATAAGCAGACAATTCCTTCATAGTTTGAGCAGGAAAACTTTTAGGTGTGACTGAGGCTAGCGTGTCTTGACTGAGGGCTTCTCTGCACTTCAAAGCTATGTTGCTTTCATTGTACCACTGTAAGTGAAGATATGCATTTCTTCCTCATGGGAATAATTGGCTACCAGCATAAACATGCCTTATGGCACTGCTGCTGTTCTTCTGTTGTAAGGAGAAAAAGGTGCAGAGTTAGGACATTTTTACACATTTTTAATTGAAAATTGGCTGTTGTATGGGTATAACCATGCAAGTTAACTGCTTGTCCTCACAGTTGTCTGAGGTGTATAGGCAAAAATAATCTGGTCTTGAATTGTAAAAGCCCAAAACAATGCCTCTGTATGATGTGGGAAAGCAATAGTAGACAGCCCTGTCATCTCACCAGGGAGCTTCAGCTCCACATCCTTTTTATGATAATTTCTAACCAGCTGTCTACTTGTTTTAGGAGAGGGGGAGAAGGGAAATAAAAAATAATAATTTAAAAAATGCTAGTTTTCTTTGAGGATTCAGGATAAATATTTGGGCTGCAGTGGAACACCACTGTCTCTGAAGGTCTCCAAGCAAAGTCCCAGTGAGACTAAAATGCTTTTAGCAAGACAACATATCTTTCATCATGGAAATACATATAGCTACATGCCTTTTCCACTGTTGTTAAGGAGAGCACTGCATAACTATCTAAAGGACAAAGTGGCCTTGGGATTTGATTGGTTGCAAACCATCACAAATATGAATCTGAATTAGTATTTAATTGCATCAAGCCACTGGCTGGCATGGCCTATCAGCAGGTTTGTTTTTATTTCATCAAGCTTCATATGTTAATGCTGATGACAGGCAGGGAACAAAGTAAAAGGCACCAGAAACCAAAGCAAAGAGACCAGAGAACTGTAGTTATACAAAAGAAGATGAAGAAATATATTTGAGCAAAGAGGGGGAGAATAAGGGTTAGGAGGAACAGCACAGAAAAGAAGGACACAAGGGAAGGTTGTGAGCAAACAAAATGGAAGAAAACACTGCAAGGAAAGCAAGACTGGCACTGAAATGAGGGAGAACATGAGGACAAGCCAGGTAGCATGAGAGCCTGTGAGGACCAAAGGAAAAGAGCAGCTAAATTTCTTCCCAAATTCTGCAGCTGCCTTTTAATTAATAAATACATGGAATATGCCAAAGTAAAGCCCTGGATCACTGACTTTCACCTTCTGCGTAACAGGATCCCGTTGGTTAAACCTGTGTTAAGCCTGGCAGTTCACGTGGTTGACCTTTTCTCCCAGCCATCGACTAATCACTGCTCTTTGTAGCCAACATCTTCCTCCTTCAGCTGCCCACAGGCTTTCCTTTAGGAAAGTGTGGAACCAGTAAAGCAGCATTAGCAACAGAGAGCAATCCCTGAAGAAATATTATTAATGCTGTGGGAGAGGTGTTTTGGTTGATGGCTGACTTGCAGGAACACAAAGTCAGCCTGTGCTCTCCTCGTTTCTGTTAATGCCTCTTCATTTTCAAGTAAGAGCAATTTGGTTGGCCTTCTCTATTTCTCTGTTTAATATGTGTATTAAAATGTGCAGTACACCAGCACAAGAAGAGAATACCAACAAATCAGGTGCTGCTCCATCATAGTGCAGAACCAAGCCGTCTGTGTATTCAATCTCATTATTCTCATCACACCTTCATTCCGCACTGACAAATCAATTCTTCCCCTTAGTAGAGGCAAGTTTTAAAGATGTAAGTCCCTACTGAAGAGCAATCACTTATTCCTCCATCTTCTTTCGTGCACCTTGTCTGCACTTTTCTGAATTTGATTTCTTTGTTAAAATTTGTGAAGTTCTGTTATACAGGGCTAAGTCAAACTGTGATGTTTCAACTCCTTAGTGTTCCTCTTCTTTCAGTTCGCAAAGGATGAGGCTTTACCAAAGAATGAGTTAAATTCTTTTGCCAACAGTTTAGAGTTACTCAAGCCCTTAGGTTCTCCTAAATCTCGGGATAAACACAAAGGTGGAGTTTCCTCTCATTTCAAGCTGAAACCACAGGAGACATCAGTCTGTATAATTTTCTTCAAAGTTGAACTATCCTGGACAATCATGAAAATAGAGGTGATTTGGATTGTTGTCTGACTTACAGAACTGTTTGATGGGACAGACTAAAACCGTGTAATTGCACAGCCTTGAACTCAAGATCTAAGTCTTAACTTCATACATAGGTTTCATTTTTCATTTCAGTGGAAAAACTTATATACACCCCCATTGACCCTAAACGTTTGGTAGATCATCTGTGAATGTAACCTCATGTGAAATTTGTCTAAGATTTCTTAACATTTTTTTTTTAGTTTAGTTTTTGTTTTGTTGTTGTCTGTCCTAGAAATTAATTAAAAAATTTCAGATCATTACATCTGCTTGGTTAGACCACATGACATATCTTTGCAAGAATACTTACTTTTCCTACATCTGTAGAACCCCTGGTGACAAAACAGGCATCAAGAAATTTGTTGGATGGATTGCAGGAAAAAAAAAATAGCTTTAAAAAGGCAAGTAAAATTAAACTTACAGCTCCGGGAAGAATGCCAGTCTTTAGTATTAATAATAATTCAATTGTTTTTAATTTGCTTATAATTGCATAAGTTGTTTTTTTCTTTATCATTGTTAATTAACAAATATTTAATTGATTTAGCAATTTACTAACATTCTTGATGATAAAATTTTTAAAAGAAGATGCAGCATAGAAAATGCCTTTAAAGGATCTCAAAGGTTTTTGTCACGTTGTAGTTACTGAATACCTACATTCTACAGGGAAAAATAATAATAATAATAATAATTAAACAGCAACAACAAAACTTTGTTTTTAGAGAACCTATGTCTTGGAAAATATACACAGGTTAATTACTGAATTTATCCTAGTAAGTCACAAGTGACATATTGAATTAAAAAGCCTATATATATACTTTAAAAAATAATAAAATAAATTAAAATGTCCAAGAGACACAGATAATTATAGCAGCAACCTAATCTAACAGTTTTATAATTTCAATAATTGTTGAGGTCAGAGAAACCATTAGCAGTTCCACCTTGACTTCGTCCTTAATGGGGGCAATGGAATTTCATTCATTCCCAGTTGGAGCTTTACAATTCCTGTGCAGACAATGGGACTTCCTGAGATGCACCAAGCACATTTAGAGATAGAGATCTCACCATACCTATCACAAGATCACAAGTGCACTTAAGTGTTCACTGTTAAGCATCTGTACATTTTTCTGGTGTGAACTTGTTTAGTTTTACCTTTCAATCCTTGGTTTGTGTCTTTCAATATTGTATAGAATGTTCTTCAGTGTCCGTCCCCTCCTTTTGGATTTATTTGCACAACTAAATACATTTTTCTCCTCACTGTCTTTCCCAGTGCATTCACTTTTCTTTGCTTACCTGGGACAGGGGAAGTTAGCTGATCAATTCCTTTATTGATTTCAGTCTGTTTCTCATCTTCTAGCACAACAATGTCTGGCAAATTCTGAAGACTTTATTTTTTTAGTGTTTTTCGTTTTCCAACATGGGAAAAGCATTTTAGTTTCTCCCAGCACTGCTCTCTTCTTTACTAACAGCTGCTATTTAATTTTGAACTCCTGGACAATATCTCTATAAAGTTGAAACAAGACCCTTCATTGTGACAGAGTCACAAACAAAAGTCTGTCATTTAAACAAAATTTATGGGTCACCTGCCTTGCTCTTATAACTGCTGATAACAAGCAGATGGAAAGGAGCTTGCTTTAGCCAACTTTTACCTTCAGCCCAAATGTTTCCCATTATTGTCTTGCTACTGATCCTATGTGAAAAGAATTCTTTTCTGGTATTTCTGTGTTAGAACCACAAGAGTCATGATTTAATAGACGTGCTTATAACACATTATATGTTACAGGCGTCTTTTCAAAGATTTCAAAGCCACATCTTGACAGTTTCATTTTTTTTTTAAGAGATGCCTTTAATAACCGTTTCTTGCTGACTTAAGGAATGAAGGAGGAAAGTGTAACTTCAAAGTGTTGGCAAAATAATATGAATTATCCAAATGTACTTGTAAAGTTGTTTCCAGTTACAGTAGTAGTAACTTGAGACTGATAGCTGATTTCCCCTTTCCCAACTGTTTCTAATTTAAACCAGTATCTATTCCATGCAACATTGCTACTCTAGAACAAACTAGTTTATTTATCTGCACTTTCTATTAAAAAAAAAAAAAAAAAGAAAGAAAAGAAACAATATATAAGACTATTAATTAGGTTAGCAAGTAAGCATGATGCTTCCAGTTCTTTTATCTATCTAAAGACCTGAAAGACATAATTCACACAACTGAAATTGAAGACATTTATAAGAATTTGAATCAGAACATCGAGAACTGTGTGTCTTACCATACAGGGTTGAAAATCTACCATTAACTTTTATATATGATCTATTGTAGGCAGAGATGATCTTATTTCCTTCTAAGCAATATGTTAAAAAAAAAAGAGAAAGTAATAAAATATATTAATATTTAAATAGCTGATCATACATTATTAATAGCATTGTAAGTGGCATTAATTAAGACCTTTATATACCTTTTCTTGTCCCCACTCTATGTTGCTGTCCAGGTTAATCATGTAACCTTACTATACCATTGGCCTTTGACCAGATGTGTAATTATTATTAATTATTAGTCTTACTGCTGGCACTGAGCCCCCCTAAAGTTTCCCCTTCAGTACGACTTTCAGAGTCGCAAAATTCTGAACTACTGCAGACCAGTCTGCGGATATCTTTCAGGTTGTTTGTTATTTTACCCCATTTTCTCCCTTGGGTATTATTTTTTTTCCCTCATTGCACATTTTCCTACTCTTGACCCTTACCTATCCTGCTTCTTGTCTTACAACAGAAAAGGTAGATTTATAACACTGAGAAGGAAAGCTTTCTAGCTGTGAGGACGCTGAGGACCAGGCACAGCTTGTTGAGTTTCCATCACTATGAGAGCAAGTTAAACAAACATCTGTCAGGCATGACCTGCCTATAGCTAAGCCTGCCTTGGGGCAAGGGGATGGTCTAGACGACCTCCCTTGAGCTTTTCTGGCCCTAAGTTTCTATGATCCAAAGGGGAATAAAGCAGACTGAGCTCACCCCAGTGCTTGACTATGACCTGGTTTGTCCCATTCATGTGCTCGTGTGCCTTGCACTGCTATAGAAGCCCAGAGACCATGCCAACACTACCTAAAATACAGCATATAGCTGTCTGCTGCATCTGGTCCCTAGAAGTATATTTGTCTTGACAAAAAAAAAAAAAAAAAAAAAAAAAAAAAAGACGAAACAATGATTTTGAGTGATCTTCTGATATGTTTTAACAGTTTTTTTCTCTTGTTTATCTGCAGTAGAGTTTATAAAAAACAGTTTGCTGGCTTGCACACCAATGGGATATAAACAGAAACACAACAATCTCTGTTGCAAATACTCTAAAAGATGTATTCCTTTAATTGTGAAAGATGTGCGTAATCCTATGCACAAAAGAGGACAATATGATATATCACGGCTTATTTGTTAGTGCTTTTGGCTAGGAAATATTTTTGTTGTTCAAACTAGTTTTCCCCTTCCTTTTCCAACACCTGATCCCATTAAGTGACAATTGTGTGTTCCCCAGTCTTTAGAGACTCTGTGAGGAGGCATAGCCCTGATAAGTAATGAAAATAAAATCTCTCCAGATTCTCTACTGCAAGGTGATATTTGCATTATTTACCTCTTTTGCTGCTTTCATCCTCTGCCCTACAAGAAAGCTTAATAAAGATACCAAAGGGGAGGCAAAGCTCAGCTCCCCATCCTTGATATCTCACAAGAGAGGCAGGTGTTGCATTATGCAAGGGGAGTGTGTTCCTTGGTAATATTATCCTGGGAATTATCTTAGAGAGATTGACCTGTGAATAATAGCCAAGCCTCAGGGTTAGCCTAGCAGTAATTATCTGCTAGACGTTTTCACTAGCCGTATCCTTTCAGGTGAAGAGGCAAACATGAGGACTCACATCCATGCTTCACGGCAAATTATCATTCAATTACATTGACTTTCGAACCTCACCAAATGTAAATTGAATTTTCCTTCTTATATGATACTTATTTGTATGAGAAATTCCAGAGAATTTAAAACGTAGGATACATAAGCAATCCCATGGGAACTGTATGCAGACTCAGGGACTATAATAAAATACTTTAGAAGTTTTCCATCCAAGCAGGTTGGGAGGGATCTGGGGCTCACAGATAAAGACTGTCTTCATTGCAACCTGAGGTATATGGTTAACCGTTTCTCAACAAGACAACTCAAGAGAGAGGAGTGACGTCCCAGTGTAAACATCTTTTTGCATGGAGATGAGGTATAAGGACCACAAGACAGTTATGTTGCAGCAACTTATGTGCTGTATGAGCTCAAAGCCATCCTAAGAGACAGTCCTCATCTGGGGTTCATCTGGGAGCCAGTTGTAGTAGCTTTTCTCCATCAGTAGTTTTTCTCCTTCTATTGAGGATGGTTAGCTCATTAAAGATGTCTGCAAAGTCTAAAGTTAAATAAGAATTGAGTCTTATCCCACTTGTGGAGTAATTCATAGTCAGTGTCTCCATGCGTACCCCTGGACTGAGCTCAGTATTTACTGGAACTTGCTAGGTTAAACCCTATTTGTGAGTCAACTACTGGAGACAGAGCCCTGGTGTGGTGAGGTGCCATAGCTCAGTAAGCTGGAAATGTGTATGCATGACTCGGAGACAACAGATTTAGTACAGAGCAAGAACTCGTGGTACCTTTTTTGCTGTGAGAGAAAACATTTTGAGTCTTACAGTTATGATACACGGGCAATAAAAAAGCACACCTGGCTAACAGCTTTGTGGTCATCAGTGTGAAAACATCAAAATGAACCCGTAAAGGGACATAATCCACTTAAAATCATAATTTGTATGTATCTTTCTGAACCTTATTTATTGCAGAAATGCCTTAGACCATGGAGAGGGAAGTCATTTGAAAATGCACTTGACTTGTTGTTAGTTATTGATATTCTGTGTTTGATTTTGATTTTGCATGTGGCTTAGCCTGCATGGGGAAAAATCAATAAAATCTGTTTCAGTTTTGTTCATAGTCTGTTTCTCCCTCTGGCTGCCCAAACAGTGGTGGTTAGATTTCAGGGTCTATTCTGGGACATAAGTGCCTGAAAACAGAAGGTTTTAATTTTTTAACTTTTTTTAATTTTTTTAATCCTGGATTTTATAGAAGTGTTGCTTTGAGATAGCATGAATAGGGTTTCTTAGCAAAAGTGCAAGTTTTATTTGGAAAAGAAGATGACAATGTATATAGAAAACAGTCTGGATTAGGTGTGTCTGATCAAATGTAAATATTCACAACAGCAGAGGCAGTCACCACAGGCTGTTTTGTTTTGTTTTGTTTTGTTTTGTTTTTGTTGTTGTTTTTGTTTTGCTTGTTTTGTTTTGTTTTGTTTTTTAGTCAGTGGGGAAAAACAAGCACATCTAGGGTACAATATTTTCATTCTAAAAGAGACACCTAAAATAAGGACACATAATAATATGTGCCCTGAAAATGTCTGCTTCACTCTGGGGATTAGAAAAAGAGCCCAGGGTAAGTTTGGATAGAATCCAGAGAGGACTGAAGTTTATGTTATGTGTTCCGTTATTGTCTACATTGATCTCACTCCATCACTCCTGCTGGGATTTCTCCACCATGCAGCTCTATTCCTGGGGAGAAATTAAGGCTGCAGAGTAGTTTGTTAAATACCATGCCACAAAATCATGGCTTGCAAAGGTGAAAAACCTCAATGAGAAGGAAAGTGGTCATCCCATTCCACACAGCCTTTAAACTGGTTCTGAGATCACTCAACAGGGAGGAGGTTAACTCCTGCACTGGCAGAGACCATTCCTCACCTCTGCTTGTGGAACTGTGTTTTGAACCTAGATCTAGTTCTTTTGCAGAAGTTAGGTTTGTTTGCTACTGCAGAAAAGAGTAGTGAACAAGGGGATGCACCATCATCCGTGTCTTGGAAGGAGAGGGAGATACTGAAAGGTCATAGATACTCAAATTGAGGAGGGCTGAATGAATCTCAACTTAGATCAACCAAAGAAATTCAGTTCTTAAGCCATGAATGTGGGCAGAGCCTAAGTGACATTCCCTCTTTTGTGACATCCTCTGCTGTCTTTCTGGAGACAACTGGGATCCTGTTAATTCTGTGCATGAACTTGAAAGGTAACAAAGAAAAAATATCATTATATTTGTAGTGAACTTTTATACAGAAAACACAGGTTCTGCTGCACTGGGAAATTCCTAGGAGGTTGCAAGGGAGTAAAAGTTAAAAATTATTGCTGCAGAGGAAGTATAATGAGACTAGTCTCTTACTGTAAGTTCATCCTTTCTTTGCCAAAAGGTACATAGGATGAATTTACACTGAGTCTGTGTGAGCCTTAATTCATTGCTGCTGTTGATGGTATGTCCAGATCTTATGGTAAAATGGCCACATAAATAGATCTGGGTAAAATATTTCAGTGGTTTGTTTCCTGTATAATGTGGTGTGATGCCCACATATTTAAGCAGCTTTCTGCCCCAGAGAAGCAAAAATGAAAATTATAAAAACATTGACATAAAAGATTTCAGTGGCATGGTAGAAACTGTTAGTTTAAGCCTGTTGGCCTAAAGAAATAAAAATGTAGAAAATGTAGAACAAAGGAAAACTTCAACCTCCACAAAGGAAAACATGATATGTAGGTCCAAGCAAAATGTTTCAGTTGATCCTACTTTTTTTTTTTTCTTTTTTTTTTCCTATCTACCAATTCTTCAGCTGCTTTGTTAGTGAAAAGAAAAACAACAAGAAAGTTCATTCAGGTCAACCTAAGATACAGTTGCTCCTTTTTGATTTTTTTTCAGTTCAGCTCGTGAATCAAAAAGTGTAATGAAGCCAGAGTCTTGCAAAACTCCTTTAGTAGCATAAACGAATGAATATAATTGAGGTAAGTTAAAACAGTAATGATAGTGCTTCGTATTTGTTTTAATTTTGCAGTGAAGTGAATTCTTATTTTATTTTAAACTTGAGCTAAAATGTGTCCTCAGGCATGAATTTATGCTGGTTGAAGTCACAGCTTGAATCAGGTCTCTGTGCAGGGATGCTACCCTGAAAATATACAGGGAAAAGAGGGAAATGAAAAGATAATGGAGAAAGCAATGAAGAAAAGCCAGCAGAGCAGAAGTCAATAAGGTGTCCTCTGTGGAATAAATTTTGATTATTAAATTCAACTAAGTGGTGTAAGACTATATCTTATTATACATGGATATAGAGAATGCTTGCTGCTGGAGAGCTGAAGTAGTAATAATAGTGATTTCCTCCTGGAATTTTGCATGCTACTATAGCATAAATATTTTCTTCTAATAATAATAATTAAAAATTCAGCCATCAGATATATACCTTGTCTAGATTTATTTGAAGTGAGGTGATTTAATCACATTCCCATAGGACTAATATGTAATAGAACATTTAAATTGGCATTTAACATTCTGATTTTTAAAAAGTTGTTTTAAGAGTCTTGGTTTTCAAGGGAAAGGTGAATAGAACTTTAGAATAGTTTTAGAATATATAGCCTTCAGGTACTTGATTGTTTCTTTGAGTTTCTGTATCTTAAATAGTAAACACAAACAATTCTGAATATTTCAATGAGGAAAAGGTAAGTAAAAGGCTAAAACTTACAAAGTAATCTGCAAACTAAGAAGGGAAGAAGAAAACATGAGAGCTTGGAGGGTTAAAAAAAAAAAAAAAAAGCCTCATTGTAAGCCTCACTGGTTAAAAAAATTGAATTTTTGTAATTCTCTGGCTATGTTATCAGACAAGGCTTATGCTAATCCTCCCAGAAGGTAGGTGATCTATAGGTATTTAATGTATTCATGAAAGCTGTGCACGGTATTGGCAAAATTCAGAGCCTGGAGTGGGGAGTTCCCGAGTGAGTGTTGCTGAGCCAAGGCCCGGTTGACTTACAAATCCAGTCTGCAGAAATGTGTGCAAAGCAACATCTGTGCTAGGCAACTGTGCTCTGTGTATCAACACATGTCAAAAACTGACCTTTCATTAGTTCCCACCTCAGGCTGTGTTGGATACACGTGGAAATGCATGTCCAAAAACTGGACATGGCTCTCAAGGAAACAGGTGAACAACTCTGACATTATTGCTGCCAAGCCTGGCAGGAATTTTATTCCACATGACAGTTCCTAGGGCTGGATTCAAACTCTTTTTGCCCTCTGAAGTATTGATCAGGCAACTCTTTCACCCTGTCTAGCCATTATGGCCAACCTTTCATCAGTTTAGGAAGGGGTTGCCTAAAGTTGTCAACTAATGGGATGGCATCTGTTTTAGTTTCTCTGTTCTCAGGCTTGTTGTTTTTTGGTCTTTGCTGTGCATAGGAGGGATGGGACCCTGCATCCAGAAGGCAGGACCCTAGGCTGAGAGTCAGAAAATGGAGGAATTGCTTTGCTTGATCGTAATACTGATCCTTCCAATGCTGTGACCTGTCTGACACCCACCAGATCCTGATCACTCAAAGGCTCTAAGAACTTAAATAATTTATTTTACTCTGATTTCTAAATTACTTTTTATTTGCTTTATTTGTAAGCCAAGAAGCTGAATACTTCTTCTATATACTCAATGAGCGACTGATTACCCCAAGAAGCTGTGAGGTTTTCCAGCTAGAAGTTTATTGAGATAACTGTGCTGAGTCCTGTAACTCTCATATGAATAAACTGTCCTTCTTCCATTGATACCAAGTGTGGTGAATCTGATACAAACCAGCTGGACCTGGTCTTACAGTTTATTTAAGAGTAAACTATCTAAAAATATTGATTTGCACTGTCTGTGCTTCTGCTCTCTGCCTCTGACCCATGGCCTCCTCTTGTGTAAACACACATTCTTTGGTTGGTGAGAGACGTAATGATGGTCTGGTCCATAAGCTGAAATCAGGTTTGTTTAAAGAGCCTCTCCAAGGACACTTCACCCACTGAAAGTCAATGATGATGGTCCTTATAAATCTGATGCTAATAACAACATTGTGACCTGACCGGCAATGTGGCAGTGCTGACCGAAAATGCACAGACTCAAACATCATGAAGATCATTTTAAAGCGTTAATGTGTGTACTCAAAAAGATTTTAAAGTTGAGATTGCAATATAACAGAATTCCTTCCCTTATGCTACGGGTCAGCAGTGGGAGGGGCTCCTCAGCATGGGGGACCAGAGCTCTGCTTGGCCATGCTGTACCTCCTGCAGTGGCGTAGATATCCCCAAGAAAAAAAAAAGGATGGCTCTTCCTCTTCAGCCAAAAAAAATCCACCTGTGTGAGCCGTGCAAAAGACAGGTCTTATCTCTAGAGACAATAGAAGGAAAAGAGCCTGACATTTCAAATCATCACTAAGAATGGACATTGGTGTGTTCTGGGAAAAAATGATAGGAGAGTGCAAATCACCACCAGCAGCTCCCTTGAGAAAGACAGAGAGCACCATTCCTTTTGTGAGTGAGTTATGGGTATTACAGTGAGAAGCACTTCAGGGCAAATTCCATAAAATCCTTAAGTCTCTTTGAAATACCAGGACCTGAGTGCCCTGGTGGAGAGGCTGTTTTTTTGTGCCTCTGATCCAGGACATCAGCCTTGCCAAGAGATACAGATGAGGTCAGGATAACTTTGTGCCACATGGGGAAGAGAACTAATACATGTCCTAAGGTGCAGATATTTAGGAATATTTAGGAATTTTATATTTTTTTTAATTGCTGCCCAGGTGAATCTAGGTCTTCATGAGAGAGTGTGCAGTAGACTGAGGTTGTAGGTGATGGTACTCAATGCTACCAGGGAAGGGAAGGGATCTGGGAGACCCCTTCCCCACAGGAAAGGGATTCCCTCGTTGCAAAAAGTGAGATTTTTTATTTTTTTTCCAGACAGGATCAAAAATCAATATATAGAATGGGTGAGGACTAGAGAATGGCCCAGTTCTCTCCCACCCTGCAGTCTGGGTTGTGCCTAATAGAAAGGTGATATAAATTGTTCCAGTCCAGCTTGCTTGCATTTCATGCCAGGATATGCCCAAATTTCAATGGTTTCAGAAATAATCAGTCCCTGAGATTTTATTAACAAAGGAATGTATATCAACCTCCTGCAGGAGCTGGTTAACGTAAGCAGCAAGTCCCTTTCTATCTGTGAGCCTGCATCTGCAACAGATTATCAAAATCACTCCCCAGTTTCTTGAGCAAAAGCACTATGTGATTAATCTAGGCATACAAAACCTAATATACAGGGTGGAAGTCACTGTACAAACCTCTGCTTTTAAAGGTCTTAAGGCAGATCAGATCATTCACCTTCTGGATGTTCCTGTTTCCACTGGCTGTAAAGAAAAGCCAAGGGACACTAGCTCTGACTCTGATGTCTAATTTGGGATGTGCATCCTATAAATAATATCTCTATATATATGAATATACATTGTATTCATGGCTCTTTTTAAAGACATGGGTTTGAGGATTAATGCCTAAAACCTTTGCACCTTTCTAAAAAGATCTGCTAGGTTAAAAGATAAATGAAAGTGAGTGATATGTAAAATTCCCAGAAGTGAAGCAAATTTAAGGGAAATGGCCAGTAAGTGAAATTCTTGGGTTTAAAACTGATATTAGTAAAGAAATGAAATTCTGCAACTCTGGATGGAAATTCAGGTGGCTTCATATGTGAGCTTTAAGCTGACCTGTGAAAAGCAGAGCTAACATCCTTGTAGCCTGCTGCAGAGACGCTGAGATCCTTGTCACTTATTAAAGTTTCATTCCATTCCCCCACGAACAAGGCAATTAATAATTTAGAATACCAATCAATCAGGGGTTAGATGTACTAATCAAACACATTCCAGCTGCTAAGTATTGCTCACTTAAGACATTGATCAGCTGTAGGATGCTCTGTAGACCATTTAGATGAGTATTTTCTGACAATGTGCTTTAAACCCCCTTGAGGTCAAATCTTTGACACCGTCTGCTGGACCATGTGGAAGGTTGAATGCCAGACTGTCTGACAGACTGTAATTATTTTCTGTCCTGATGCCCTTTCTGCAGTCATTAGGGGATCAAATTTCTGAGAAAGCCAGAAAAGTTCCTTGTACTGCAAGCAGCTAATGGGCTGAAAATGAGTCTCTTTTGTTATGTTGATGATTTGCCACTGGATGTTGTTTGAAGCCCAGAATTGATTATTTAGGGCTAGCTCTATTCCTATCATCTACTGTTGGTCTTTGTGCGGCTCTATGCTTTCTTGCATAGAGCCCGTGTTGAAAGATATATGGTCTGTATTGAAATTCATTTGATCTGCTGGTGGTATCTTCAGGTGCTCTGATACGAATAGATGTCAATGGCGAGCCCCCCAGGAGTGCTGATCCTGGACTTTTCAGCTAGATGCTGAATAAGCGTGATGAAGCCTAGATTTTCTGTCTTTCTGGACAATGCACTGGCTGTTCACAGAAATAGCCAAGAGAAATTAAGACGACATTTCCCAATAAATAATTGAAGAATGAGACACATTGTTTGCAGTCCTAACATGACTGCAAATTTAGGCTATTGCCTAGCAAGTTACTATACGAATTCCCCTTACGTTGACCCCTGTGGTAATTGGAATTTCAATTATTCATTTTCAATTACAAGCATGGCATGATGATCACAAATGTCATTAAGTATTAAATTACATCTAATGATAGATAGATAGAAGGATAGATAGATGCTTCTCCAGATCTTTTCTTTATTTAATGCCAGTAAATCAAGCACTTTTATTTTTTTTTTAATGGAAGAACTTTTTAAAAATACTAAGAAGATGGTAAAATCCCTTTTTATTTGCAGCAGATAAAATCCCTTTAATGTGCATTACCTGAGAGCGGCATAAGTTTTCACCGTCTGTGTCATTAAGACAAGTGGTGCCCAGTGTGTGTGTACACAAAAGCAGGTGATTTGGCATGCAGTGAGTGGCAAGGGAAAGGGAGGCGATTTGCTTCCTGCCTTATTAGAGATGACATCCTGGTGCTCATAATTGGGATCTTCGTTAAACAGCCTGCTCAGTGTCTTTCCATTGTGCTTTAGCATACAGAGAGAGCACAATCCCACACCCTGTATTAGCGGCTTGGAAGTCTGGGTGGGGAAATTATTAGGGGACGTGATGGCATAAGTATATTAGACGTATGTTAGGCGACTCACCTTCACCCATATTAGTCTTCGGGTGTGATATGCAGCCTGCACCAGCAAGAAAGTAAAAAAAAAAAAAAAAAAAAGAAAAACTACAGGAAGATGAGACAGCACAGAAACGCTCATAAGAGGGCTCAGCAACAAGGCTGAGCAATTCCTACTGTCTGCCTCGGAAATGTGGACATGGAGGGCTGGCTTTTTAGGGTCAGGCAAGCTCTGGGAGTGCTGCAGAGGCACAGCTGAAATCTAGGCTGGTTTAGCTTCTGAGGAAGGTGGTGGTTTTTGAAGACACTAAAAAAGAAGCTGTGTCAGAATGCAATCTCTTGCATTAGATCTACAGAAATTACTATTTTACCTTCTTGGCATTTTTAAAATTAAGGCCGGAATCCCACTATAGGAAAATCCTGTTTGCATGTTACTGCAATGAACTGCTGAAGAATAGGCACGCAGTCTATTAGGAGCCTTGAACTATTGAGTTTAACATGTGCATGGATGTTAAATATCTTAGATTTCTTGTGTTTTATTTTCCCCTTCTTTAAAAACAATGATGATACAATTTATTCACAAGGCTACTGTGATGCCTAATTATCCTATAACATAGACTGTAAGGTCTTTCAAAATGCTCTTGCATGGACATAAATAATGTCTATAAACTGCCTGGTATGGTTATCATTTATGCAAAACAGAACTGAGACAATATTAAAACAGCTTGCCCAAGGCTACATATTGGCAAAGGCATTGGTAGACTAAAGAGAGAAGCTACATCTTTTTTTCTTAAATACACCTTTACTACCAGCTCTTAATTTCTTGTTTGTCTGATGGTAAATTATTCTTACCAAATCTAGGTATCCAGAATTTGTGTTTATCACTTTTACTATTTATTCATGACCTTCCAGGAGTGGTACCTTTTTCACAAATATCACCCTTTCTGCTGTCCAGGTATTTATAGTCCATTTCCACTGTCAGCCTATCCTTCCCACCCTTTCTTTCCTCTTCTCCCTCTTCCTCTTTTGTAAACAGATGCCTATTCATGTCCTGACATGGAAGCATTCCTTTGCCAGTTATAACCTGTAACCCTACTTACTTATCAGTCCTTCTGCCTGCCTTCTTTAGGTATTATATATATGTATATATATATATATGTGTATATATGTGTATATATATATATATATATATATATATATATTATCCATTCTCTCCTTTTTCATCCCTCCCCTTGCCAGACCCTGCCTTTCTGAAGCCCTTCTCACAGTGCCTGTATTAGCAGTTGGGGAATCATCCATCACAGCGATCACAGCTTTGCTCCTGCAAGGCATAGCGCTGTGGAACTGATTAGGGCTGGAGGGCCCCAGTCAGGTTTGTGTTGCTGCCAGTTCTTCCTGGGAATTGCTACTGTGCAGATTTTGCAGATAAAATCTCACCTGAGCTGATGAATAATTCTTCATTTTTTTATTATTTTTCTTCTCTCTCTTTTCCCCCCCTTTCTCATGTGAGTAGGAAAACCACCACCAACAACAACAAAAAAGCACTAGAATGGACATCCCCTTCTTATGCAAAATCCTGTCTTCTTCCCATCTTCAGTCCACACTGGTATTTATGCTGAGATGTATCATTTCTACAGTCCCTGCCCCTGAATATCATAACTGTAGTTGTAAAGAAGGCTAAACTTCAAAACTCTTTAACAGTATAAGGGCTGATTGCACTTTTTTCTCATTTTTCCTCATTTATTATCTGTTTTCCGTGTTCTGTGCTGCCTACAGAGCACCCGCAGTGAAGGGAGTTGGTTCCAGTTGCACAAGTTAAGTGAAAACTTCTACCACAATAGGCTGAAGGAAGTCAAAAAAGCAGTCAAATTATTACACTGTATGTTTGCCAGAGATACAGAATACTAGATAAAAAATAGTGAAATTATGGCATAATTCTGCATGTGTTCAGTATTAACTTCAGATAGACGCAACAGAAGTAGCAGAGAAATGATGAAAATAGTTGAAAATAGAGTTGATTAGAGACTTTGTATATAAGAGGAAGAAGATTAAAACTGTAATTCAGAGAGAAAATTAGTATGATTAGTTAGATTTGTGTAGAAAAGGCTTAAGATGGCAAGGGTCAAACATTGCTGGACTCACTGGCACTCCACATGTGTGCCAAGCCCAGGTTTGCCCTGCAGTTATCCTGTCCTGTCTCTCTTCCACCAAGTTGGAGAACACTACAGGAAAGCTTCAGAGAATTGAGAGGAAGCTCAAAAATAATATCAGAGAGACAGACTCTGTGGTGTAGAGGTTAAGGAGTTCACCGTCTGCTGTTTATATCAAAGTGCAGGTTGACAGGGATTTGGTTTAAGTATACAGACACCAATGCCTAGATAAACTTTTAGACAGGAAGGCCTTTTTAGTATTGCAAACTAAAGCAGCAACAAGATTCATTGGTTAGAAGAAGGAGTTAAACAAATTCAACCTTGAAGGAATGTGCAGTTTCCTAGCAGAGAGGGTAATTAAGCATTGCAACACCTTACCAGGAAAGGTGGCAGACTCATCGTCATTCTGGTTCTATAAAACAAGATTAGCTATCTTTTGAAAAAGCTTAATCCACCTCCTGGGAATAGCTGTTTTGTCTGTGTATTGAGAAGGGCTGATGAGAGATCCCTCTGGCCACAGAGCCTGTGCATCTCCGAATCCTTTTGCTGAGGCTCTTCGGGTGAAACTCGCCTGTTGCAGACTGATACAACTATTTCCTTGTATGGCTGAAATCCATTTCTGGCCTCAAACTTGAGCTTGTTGCACTCGTAGGATGTAGGTAACCTCCTTGGTACTTATCCAGGGAGACGTCGTACAAATTCTAGATGTATGCCCTGCCCCCAGAGACTGAGAGGTAAGTTCCAAAGCACTGTAGATCACACTTCATTATAGAAAATTGCTACCAGGTAGGTAAAATAAACCAAGCTAAAAATAGTAGAAAATCCAATGGTGTTTTCTGGTTACCCCTGCAAATGAAGCGGTGACAATTGAGGGAGACGCATGATATTTTGGTCATCAAACTTATCTACCTGATTCATGTGTAATGCATCCTTCCACCTGTCTACCTGTTTTACATGACCTTTATTCTCAAAGGCTGGGATTCATCTCATTTAAGCTTAGGTGTCTCTGTCTAAGCTAGGCACCTTGGGCTGTATATATACTTAGTGCTAAGAGGCATTATTAAAGGAGTGATTGGTCTCAGCTCTTGCAGATGTCTCCTTTAAGATGTAATGAACCATGCTGTAACATTGCCTCTTCTTCTCCAAAGGTTAAAGAGAGAATCTAGGATATAAGCTTGGTGGTCTTAATTTGGTCATGTGACCCCATTAGCAATATCTCATCAGCTCTGGAAGTTTAACCTTTACTTTATGTTTGGTTAGTTAGTTATTATAGATTAACAATAATGATCCACTGTGACCTGTATTATTTATTCATTCTCCTGTTATGCTGCCTGCAACTCATTCCTGTCTAGAAAATGAAGCATTTGGATGCTTAAGACTCTCTGCAGATACTTTGGTTTGGCTTTTGAGATGGGACTTAGTGAGGTATGACTGTACAAAAATAGGTCTTAGGTATGGATGTCTAGTTTTTGCATCATTTTTGGCACAGCTGGTTATTTCCTGAACTTTAAAGGAAATCTGTCATTTGTTGTTACTAATTAGATGCCTTTACAATATGACCTGGAAACTCTTTTCCCAACAACTTGTTGTTATTAATAACATGAACTACAGCTGGGGCGTGCCAGTAGTTCAGGAGTCACAGAGCAGCATGACAGTTTAATTTGGTACCTTGATGAGATTTCTGCCTGGAAAGTCGCACAGAATATAAAAAGACTCTGCTAGTATGACATTGTTGGGAGCACTTTAAGGAATTCCCAGACCATCTTTATTTATTTGAAAGCATTCACACTCAGAGATCTTAAAAAGCATGTAGTGTAGATTAGAAAGCTGGAAGAGACCATTCTGATCCCCCTAATAATCAACAATTATTTTTAGTCATTTAAGTTGTTTGAGGACTTTGCAAACATTCGTTGACTAGTCAAAAAGTTTCTATCAAGGTACATTAGAACTATTTTCATTGTGGTTAAGAGCATACAATCCAGCACCAGTGGAGTCTTCTTCATGAAGCTGGAGACTTAAAGGTATGTCTTCAGCTTATGGAAGCTAATATGCAGGGCTGAAGAGATGTGGACAGATGAAAGTGATGCCTAAAGTGCAGCATTGGACCAAAGAAAACCACCATATGCCACTCTATGCAAAGTATTCCAAATTTGGCACATAAACCACAGGTTTGCTCTTGCCATTCCAGGCTGTTTGTTGCTCTGGTTCCAATCCACATTAATTTCACACCATTCATTGGGATTCTTGTGGCTGGGATGTTGTACTCTGAGACTGCAGACCTACTGCGATGAACACTGAGCAGAGCAGAAAACAAATCTCTGCTTCATCTAAATCACTTGGCAAATTTTTAAAAGATGCACACACGCACACAAATATATATATACAAAACTCCCAACACTGTCATTTGGATAATGAAGTATAATTTCAATCCAATTAACAACAAAATGGAAGTATGTCTGACCTGAAACATTTATGATGAAGCTGGGAAGAGCTGGACATTGCCAGATTTTTATTTAACCAATCATTACAGGATATATTGTAACACTGATTTTGCATGACTGTCAGTGTCTGCCCAAGTCTGCAAGAAATGATGAAAGACTGAGTTGCTCTCACTTTATTGCAGTGTATACCAAGTTTGAAAACTAATTAATTATGGGACTTCTTCAAAGGCTTGAAGAGACATTTGTGCCCAAATCCATACATCAACATTATTAGCTTTAGTACTACCAGGTAGAATAACAGAAATTCAGTCACACAGGACTATCACCTCTGAATATTGCCTAGACATTCCCTACAGCATCACAAGATGAGCAAGCACCCTGAGAGTTTACAAAAGTGTCAAGGAACATACTGCTGTTAGAGGAAAGTGTCATCACATATCACTTAGAAAACTTCCTAAAAGTTTCTATTTCACTGTATATTGAAGCAAACACAGGAAACAAATAAATAAATGAGTCAATGGGCAGAAGAGTTATCTTTCTTCCTCTCTTTTCTGAATGGAAGCAACTACTGTACTTATTTTCCAACTGAGAAGTGAAATTAAATTGTCTGGGTACTTGATGGCCCACTGTTTTTAGAAAGCTATTAAGATGCTGCTATCAAGTAGAGGACGGCCTTCTTGACCCTCTTTAGTTGGCTTATCTAGTGGCCCCCTGATGACTTCATCACTGTGCAGAGGGCAGATCACCAGAGGTGACCATGTTTAACAGTGTCTTCTTCTAAGTGGCAATTTAGTGAGCAAGGGAACACACTGGACTGGCTCCTAAATACAGCAGGGGGGACCTGAGGGAGGAAGGGAACATTTTGTGCTGGTTATCTTGCCTCTAAGGAGCGTGGTGATACAACACACTTTCAGCTGCTCCAGCTCATATGCTGACTGGGAGCGTGAATTAACAATGCTAGTGCTAAGTCTATCTGAGATCAGAACATCAGGCAGAAATGCCTCTTTCTTGTAGCGGTTTTGTGGTTTTGTAGTGAAAACATATTTTTACTTATTACTGGTGCTTCATGAAATTTACAGCTTCTAGATCATCATTCTTAGCTGATCTCTACAATGCTGCTCATGGACAAAACTTCATTTTGCTAGTGAGGTCAGTCAGTTGGAGACATTAGACAAAGTCCTGCTGGCTTTATTCGTCTTTTTAATAGCCTTTAGACAAGGGAAACCTAATTGAACTTTTTTTTTTTTTTTTTAACTGAGAAAAGGCCTTAGGTATGAATAACAGAACAGATTTAATGCTCAAAGCTTTTTTTTTTTTTTTTTTTTCCTAATTATATCTTTTATCTTTGGGAAAAACATTTTGGCCTAACCTCACTTCTCACTTCAAGACACCTGTGGTCTAAGCCCCCAACATCTACACTACCCTACTGGCATGAGTAGTGTTTCCCACCATGGTGCTTGAGCATGGGGAATAGATGGGTGGGCAGAAAGGCACAGTTAGCATCTCACTTTCGGGGTCAGCATCCAAAAAGATTTGAGGCCTCTGCTCATACAAGGACCTGCTATCTGGAGATGCCTGCTACTCAAAGCACAAAGGCATCCCTGCCAAAGCTGTAAAAACTCTGGCTCTTGCCTCCATGTGTTAGCCAGGAATGTGTTTTCAATAACTGATCAATCAGTGAGACCCAGGTTTGCTCCTGGACACCCAACACTTCCTGCCGGAGGTGTTTTCCCTCTTCTTTCTTTTATTTTAGTTTCTGATCTCCAGTCAATGCTGTTGAAAGGGCATAAAGGTTCACCTTAAGGGGAATGGTGACAGATAGCAATCACTCTTCAAAAAGAATCCCTTTCGGTGACAGAGGAAAGCAGAAAAGACAAATGGCAACAAGACCCTCTAGGCAAATTTCTGGTTAAATACTTCTGGGGGCCCAAGTTCAGACACTTGTGCTGGGAGCAAGCAGCCCTTCTCACATCCTGGTTTTCAGTGTACTTCTTTGCTCAGAAGCCACACAAGAGCACAGATTTTGTGATCGTGGAACGGATGAATGATTGTCTTCTCCATCCAGCTCTGAACCTTTCAGTCAGGATTTCTGAACCGTTATTTGCAAAGAGCAAAGCTGCCCGTCAGACAATGTCATCAAATGAACCAAAAGGAGAACTGGTTTCACTCTGAAGTGAACCTATTGTGTGGGCACTTCAGAACGCGGTGACAGCAGCTTAAGATGCTCCTTTATTTTTCCTTCTGTAGATTGTTCTTTTTAGAAAGCTAACCCTGCATCCGATTATTTTTATGATCTGAGAAAAGGCTATGGGAATGGTTTATCTTTTTGTGTTTATATAAGTTCTCTAATCTAAATCTAACCACTCATCCATTGAAAAGCAAAAGAGACTTTTATGGTACTCTGAGAGATCCTCTGCTTGTAAATCAGCATATCACCACTGAATTTCAATTAATTTCACCCTTGGCTAAGTAGACTTACAAGATATCTAGGTAGCTGAGTGATCTAGCCTTTTGGTTTAGTGGATTGTAATATACAAACTCATAGGAAATAAAGGAATGAATAAAATTATAGGGTATATTACTTCGCAGCACATATTCTCATTTCTTTTTCCCTTTCTTTGTCTTTCTGTGTCTGTGTCTGCATCTGTCTGCTGTCTGTCTGTCTCTCTTTTTTTTTTTTTTTTTTTTTGGTAAAAGTCATTAGTGATCCAATTTAAGGAAGGTAATAAAAAAGAAGAAGAAAAATCTTTCCCTATAGTTTTATAGGAATGAAGCCTTTGGAGAAGCAATATTCTTCAAACTCAGATGACTAGCTTTCATTGACGTGAGTTGCTTTCACAGTGGAAATATTCTTCAAATGCTTGGCTGAAAAAGAAAATAATCATCAACTTGTTGAAACCATGCCTTCTTGCTGCTGCACAAAATCTAACCATAAGTAGCTTTAATTACCCAGAAGTAAAAGGAGGAGCCCTCTTAATACAGGCACTCAGATGCAATTTCCAGTTGTTTCTGTTCATGAAATGGCTGTAAGCTCAAGCTTGAGAAAAAGTGTGTTTGCTGTGCAGCTGAATATAAACAGAAATAATAATAAGAGGGGAAAAAGACTAAGGAAGAGATAAACATCTTGATCATACTTGTCACTGGCACACACAGCTCTCATGGATTTGTGCAAGGGAACAGGGAGTCTTCAAGATGTACTGACTTTAAATGATTGACATTACATTTGGTGGGATTTTTCTTTTTTTTTTTTCCTGGAGGCAAGTTCCTTTTGGCTTCTGTCATGGTACTTATATTCATTGCCCTAGTTCCCCATCCCAGGCATCTGTGTGAGAAATCATAGCAATTTACTGAGAATTCTAATGAGGAAGGGCCCTGTGGTCTCTCTGGTGTGATATAGCATTTAGCCTTGCACAAAACCCATCCCAGAATACTCACCTTTACAGAAAAGACAGCTTGTCTCTCCTTTCCCCTTTGCAGAAATTAACTTGAATGGAAAGAAGTATGGAAGTTAAGGGGAAAATTGTTCTTATCATTCTGTATAACATACACACACACACAGGTGCATTAGGTCACCTACTACTTCTAAAAATACTACTACCTCTAAAAGTCTACTTCTAAAAATAGTACTACCACCACCACCACTATTACTACTACTACTGCTACCAGCACTGTTAATAACAATGACAACAACAACAACAACAACAACAACAATAACAACAACAATAATAATAATACTGTGCAGGTGAGTTGACAACATTCATCTGAAAATAGGGTAGTTTTCACAGCAGTGAATGGTGTTTTACATGGCTCGGTATCCAAAAGGTCTCTACTCAGATCCAGAAGGTCTCTACTTCAACATGGGAGAAGGAAAAAACTGAAAATATAAGGAAGGACATAACACAGTACATAACACTGAGAGGGTCTCAGAAGCAGTCTTCCTGCATTTCTTTTCACAGGCATTTCTCTTCTGATGAAATTTGAAACAGCCCAAATAAAGGGTTTTCTGAGTTAGAAATGTAGGTGGGAGAGGTGGGAGATGTATTGCTTTTTTTTTTTTTTTTTTTAATCTGAGGGTCTCTAACTACTATAAAATATTTAATTAATTAAGCCTTAGACATCCACTTTGGGAGAAGATAAGAAGAATTAAAAACCAAAAAGTGTTAGTTGTCTTGTGCTACTGTAAAGTGTGTCAATAAAGTAAAATTTCATCCTTAAAACAAAACAAAACAAGAAAAAATAAATAAATAAGAACAAGTCCTTTCCAACCTTGTGTTTCTATGATTCTATGATTCTACGAACAACAAAATACACTAAAAATAAAATGAAAAAAAAAAAAAAGTTTAAGGAAAATTAAAGGAAAGTTGGCTGGTTTGGAAACTAAGCATTTGAATAAGGTCCCCAAATCTTCTATCTGGCAGCTGTAATTAAAAAACAGGTACTACAGATATCTAACAATCAAAATTAGCATTCATGTTCACCAATAAGGAGAAGATCTCAAAACAGTTCTCCAAAACAGGGCAATATAATCATCCCTGACTACAAACACAAAAGGCCACCTGTAGTCATCAATGTAACTCATTTCCCAGCAAATTCAGAAAATGTGCCAGTAGAGTGAATTGTCTCCAGTCACACAGAACCATCACATCAGGAAGAATATACAGACCAACGTCTTGACCTCATGGAAGTCAAGCAGAGTCTGTGACCTCAGAGAAACATTTTTTTCCCTGATTTTCTGGCTCCAGTATGCCATGTTCAGGATGTACTATGAGCCATTCACAGGTGTATGTTCCCCACCCAAACATCATTTTCCAGTAGTCTGCTGTCTTGCTCTCCCCTTGACAAAGAGATGGACAATGGCAAGCTATATAATCAGGCTTTTTTTTTTTAACCTTACATCTATTCTCCTTTCCCAGTAGGTGTCCTAAATTTCTCTTTCTAACACTTCCCCTTAGAGTCAGGCTCAGTTTCTAACTTTCCCTTTTTCACTCCTGTTATTATTATTTTTTTTTTTACTCCATGGTCCAAGGACTTTCTCATTAATTTTGCTGCCTGGAAAGCCTGCCAAAGTCAAGAGAAAGAAAGGTAAAAGCAGGTAGATTAGGACAAGTGCAAGAGTTTGTAATCTGGGATCTTTAGTTCAATTCCCCTCTCATTACTTTTCCAATGCCAAATACTTTTCCTTCTTGACACCTTTTTTTTTACTGATGCTACATAGGGAATAGCAGTGGTTCCTCTATTCACTGGAGTAGATGGGCAGCTAGCTTGTCTAGGAGAAGGACAGGGAGAAAATGAGAGATGTTTACATGCCATTGCATTTCATAAGGTAAACCATATTTTGCTGCTGCTACTGGAGGATGAAAGGAAACGCATTCCTGTTTTGTAATGAATAATCAAAGCCATTTCACTTGGGGTTTCTTTCCAGCTAACACTTGAAGCAATGGCACAGTGGATTTTTAATGACCCGGAGAGGAGAACAATGACCTCAAATGCTGGTTGGGAGCACAACTTTATTGTCGTTTTTTTATTTCAGCCTCCTTAAACTCTCTCTCTTTTTTTAAAGCCTTTGTTCTCTGCCTTTCAACAGATAGTTCTGTTGTATGGTTATAAATAACTTTACGGGCTGTTTTTACTTACACACACACACACTCTATTCTGCAAAGTGAATAGTAACACTGAAATCAAGAACCATGCTTCTGCAGCTCCAAACAAAGGCACTGCTACTTCTCAGCAGCACCAGGATTTGACCTGGGGGTCCTCCGGAGCAGAGACTACAAAAGATTAACATTTCAGTCTGCTGAGCCCACCAGTGCGGTCTTGCCTTATCTCATAAGCTCTGCCGGAGGAATGAATTACCCTAGTTCATTAAGACTCGTTTTGAATTGTGGTGAGAGGTCACCACATAAGTCACCTCCAGTCTATTTTGCGAATAATATGGATTATGATAAAAGCCGGCTGGGAGGTTGAAGCCCAAGGATTTTGTTTTCTTTATTCTTCAAGGTGGGTAGAATACAGGGTGGGGAAACCCTGATCTGGACATTTCCTAACACTGCATAGTAGACTATAGAAAAGTCCTTTTTGTTCTTTTTTTTTTTTTTTAACCCATGAATAGGTGACCTCTTGATCTCTCTGACCCCTTTATTTTTGCCATGAAAGAACTAAAACTAGCTGTGCCCATACAAAATCTTCTTTCGCTTCAGTTTTCTCATGATTAAATTCCCTGCTGTGTTTTTGTTTAAGTGCTCTGATGATGCCCTTTGGAATTGGGCAGATGTTTGACTCTTTGAAACAGCATTTTTTTTTATTATTATTTTTAATTTAGCAGTGGCCTACAGTTGAGTCATGTTCATCCACATCAGGAATAAATGAAAAATGTTTTTGTAGTACCATCCATATCTCACCACCCAAAAGTACTTTGTGAGTGTTACACTGGGATACAGTAATTGGTAATTTGCATCAAATTAATCTGATGTGCAGAATGCTGTACATAATAAAACAAAGGCTATCTCCATGTTGGGTTGATTACTGGGAATACACTAATTACAACTGTAGGCAGCTTCAAACATAACCTTGTCAAACTTAGGTAATGGAGAGTAAGGTTGAAAGCAGATGGCATGTGATCTACTTTAATCACATACGTAAAAATTAATGGAAGCCAATCATTGAGGAAAATATGTGGAAATAATTCTGAAGAAAATGTATGTGCTTCAAATATTACAAGTTAGTTTCTTATATGCATAATCCTACTGGCTATGTGGGAGCTGTGTTAATTCATTGCTGTTGAAATCGTGGTCTTTAGGAGAGGAAGAGTAAACTGGGATGATGTTTAGAGCTATGGAATGGTATGGAATTGTATTGATAGTATGGAAACATGTTTATCAAGAATTAGCTAAACCCAGGCTCTTCTTTACATGACACTTTGTCAGGCCTCTGTAGACTATGGTTATTAAAGATGATCATGCATATAATATTAACATCTAATTGAGATCAAGGCATCATTTTGCTAGTTACTATACAAATACAGCGAATTTTGCACCAGAGAAAATACAGGCTTAAGATTTAACAGAAGTGAGTAACATATCATGTAGGCTAAATGTTTTGGTACTCAGGTTTTGTGATGCTATGCTTAGATTTGTTCAGGGAAATAAATAAATAAATAAAAAGTATGAAGCCCACTAATACTGGGCAAAACTTCCCACATTTCTCACAGACACAACAGAAGCTTTATGTCATCCCTCTTGTGGCTATGTTTCTGAGGTGTTCTGTATCACACTGCCAAATCACATGTCCTGGTGTAGCCCTTGGCTTGTAATCCAAGACTGTGTATCCCTCTGCCCTGTTATTCTCCTACCTGAGCATTCCAAGTCACATTAGTTAATGCCTATTACCCAATTCATTTCCTATTCCATCCACTCAAATGCAAGCCAAATAAATCTGAAAGAAATTACATACAATCTATTAAATAGACATGTACTGGCAACCAAACATGCATTAAAGGCCACCCCTTTGGGAAGGGCTGGTTTAATGATTGACTTGAAAATATGTCTAAGGCTTCCAGCACAATTTTTCCAACCTTTACTTGAAAAACAACTTCCACCAAATGACCAATCTTGTTCTGATCCCTTAGAAGTCAGTGGTTAGGAGAGGTTTCAAGATGTAGGTATAGTCCAAATATTTTAGACAAGAAAAAGGTGATTGCATATAGAAAGCTCTCAAGCTTCAGCCTTGGAATGATTTGCACTCAGGTTTGTCTTCCTATAGGAATTTCTTACCGGGGATACTCAGTGTATGCAAAATTTAAGCACAAGAAAGGTTCAGATCTCAGTGGACAAGGCAAAGGCAGCTCCTGTTCACCTTAGACACCCTTATCACCTCGGGGATAAAGTCAGTGAGATGTGGCTGTAGGTGAGTTGAACAGATCTGTAAACTTCTTCCTCCCCATAGAAGGACCACTGTCCTTTCCCAGCCCTGTATTACAGAGACATAGATGTGAAAAGGGTGGGAGGGAGAATGAGAAAAAGAGGGAGACAGAGAGAGAGAGACTGTGTCATCTTTATCCTGAGAATGACTGTACTGAAGTAAATTATTGCCTAGCAGAGAATTATCATTTTTGTGAGATCTTAAAAACCAACAGCTGTGAAATTGACTTCTAACCGATTTTAATTGAGATGGGCCAAAACTTAAAATATCAGAAATAAAAAGTCTGGATGTTTATTCCACCAGATGATGTGTGAATTCTTTATAGCATTTACTGTATGTCTGTTTCTTCCAGATATACAGAGGACATTCTGTTTGTAATGAAATTGCTTCAGACATCCTTTGCCTGTTCTCAAGTTCACAAACATTCTGGCCACATTATATATGTATTATATAGTATTATATCATTTTTTTTTTCTTCTTGTCTGAATTCTACATTGTTTGTTTAATTATTTATATTTTATCTTCCTGTTTCAAAGTGTCACATCAAGGTGTTCTTGAAATATCTGACCACCCAAAAAAAGTAAAAAATTATCACAATACACATAGCTTATACTTTTTCCTTCCTCACCTACCAGATATTCAACCTAGAAGTGAAATCAGTCCCTCAGTTACATCCTACCTTACCCAAAATGCTAAATGTTGTCATATCCATTCTTCACAAAACAAGAGAAAATTATCTGGGTGCTGACCTGCAAGGCAGCTTGTTTGTGACATTTAAAATTAAGTTCAAAAATTTAGAAGTTACTCATCCTCAGATAAATATCTCTAAAGGCAGGTTTTCTTGACCATGATTTTTTTGACCCAAACCAGGGTGTAACATCACATAGTTATAGTCCAGGTGTTTTTGCAACAATTATACAGAATTGTGTCGACCTGCTCAAGAGATGGTTATAACACCAGGGTCCACCTGGAAATAATGAATTTCAGGAGGAAAAAAAAAAATCATAGTGATGCAGAGTTTTATTCCTTTGCAAAAGTAATGCTCTGAAGGCCTTGCAATATCATATGAATATTTCTATAGAGTGGTAGAAAGCATATTTGTCATTTAAAGACATACAATACATTTTGGCTGCAGAATTTGCATCAGATTCACATCAGATCCTTTTAAATGGCAGCTCTATTTGTTTGATAATTTCTTTAATTGTGTTTATGTGTGGTAAAAGATACAATGAGCTAAAATTTGGCTTAAACATTATTGGGGCACTATTGACTTGTACCATAATTTAGTAAAACAATGTGAATAAGGTTGTGCTTCTTCTGTATTTCTTCCCACTGAGCAACACAACAGCTTTGTCTGGTTTTGAAGCTTGATATTCCATATTATGAATTAGGTGATTAAGTATTACATTCAGACCACCTGCTTAATCAGTTCTAACAGCTGATCTAGATGTTGAGTGTGATTTTGACCTAACTTTGAAAAAGTTGTTCAAATGGAGGTTTTTGGCAAGTGGAACATAACTGTTACAACTATACATCAAAATGTAGCTGATTTCCCCTTTGTCTTGTTAGCAAAAATAACTAGAGATTCTATGAACATCAGTGATTATGAGCTATGACAAATAACGATGGCTTTGCAAAGCCTTGGAGATAACTACTGGACATTTCTGGGTCTACAACAGCTGTTGCGACCCCAACAGAAGAGCTACCTGCCACTAACTGCTCACTGAGGGGGAATTGTTTTCAAATTTTATGCTATTAGAGGATGGATAACTTCACTAAAATCACAAGTAAACCTCCCCTCCCCTCCCCTCCCCTTGCCTTCCCTTCTTTATTGTGAATATAAGCACATACATATATATATATATGAATCCTGTAAAATTTGAGAGTAGATACTTAATTTTAGCATAGTTGTTAAGACAGCTGTATGGCATTTATCTAATGGGAATATGAAATAAGAATGATAAAAACTAGGTACTAAGTTCCACAGATTAAAGACACAATATGCTTCTTTAAGGAAATATATTGCAATTAGTTTGTTTAGTATTGTTTTCTCTTCAGATCAGAAGACATAGCTTTGAAAACCCATTTTTCCGAAAATTTTAAGGTTCTTTTTCTTTCCCATTTTTTAATGTCAATAAATAAATAAATAAATAAAAAATTGGAAGCGCAGAAAGTTGACAGTGCAACAAGACACCTAAGACACCTGGTTTGCATCATTCAGGAGTTAATAAATTGAACTGAATTTTGGATGGCATTTTCCATGGAGCTGTAGGCTTTCATGCAATCTTGTAGGTTTGTCATTGCATTCAAACGGAGCTGGCCATTCTTTCTATCAAAACAGCTCCCACAGGGATCCAGATGGCTACTGCCACTCTCTGTGAGACACTTTCTGTTTTGGTTTCATAACCAGAACAAATGACGAGAGCACAACAGAACACAGACGGCAATTCAGAAATTATGAGCAATCTATTAATCTTTGGGGGCTAATATCACAAAGCAAGGAGTACAATGCTACTCCCAGTTTAATTGAGAACTCTGTATAAAGGACAATTAATGAGAAATGAACAATTTGGTGTTTCAGGAGAGGCAAAATGATGGAACCTTAGGGCATATCAAAGATTTAAGCACAGGGTTTGACTCTCTCCTGTGACAGGTGGAAAATGACTTAGTCATACAAACATGGTGCAGTATCTTATACTCTGCAGTGCTGTTCTACAAAGGAGGCCTAACTTCTCCCACTTGTGCTTTTTTTCCCCCTAGCATACACTGATGTCAGTGGAAAATCAACAAGGTAGTTAAAGCCACTGGAACTGATGCCATGAAGAAAGCTGGGTTTTGCAAGCTAAATACTGGAGCTAACAATGTCATTGCTGTTGTTTTACAACTCCTAAGGTTTAATGGGCTCCATCTCATTTCTAAAGGGTTGTATTTGACCTTCTTTATAAAACTACTTTGGAAGAAGTAGGACACAAAAATGATCAGCTGGGGAAGGCATTTTTTTTTCTTTTCCTAGCGATTTAAATGCAAGTTTGGATGCAGGAGCTCTTGAGACTTAATTTCTCTCTGTCTCAGTTGCTATATTTGTTCTCAGTCTATGTAACTAACAATAGGAGGGGACTTGTAGCGGTTCCTTCTATCAAAACAGGGTGTAGTGAGGGTACATTATTCAGTTTTGATAGCTGCAAGGAGTTTGGCACACCTCATGATTCTAAATGTCAATCCAATGATCAGTTTTGGCGCAAGTTATGTCCTTTTTTGTCTTTGGTAAAAATGCTGCCTTCGGTTCCATGTAATCAGCAACAAAATGCATTGGCTTGGACATTTTACAGAAATAAACAATTTCATTGAGCATAATGCTTCCTTGCTAACATTTTGTTCAAGGACAGCAATAAGCTTTTATGAAGGCTAAAGACAATTTCCATTCATTTCCTACTGGTGTACTGTTTTAGAGGAGGTCGTGCAATCTGTTTGGACATCATATGCTCTCACTTGAGATTTTTCTGATTCAAGGTGAAGAAAGATGAAAAGCTGTGAGTGCAGGTTATTTTGAATAATGTTTGTTTGGCAGCAGTTTCTGGTTTTGTTCTTTACAAAGAGATTTCACTGAGAAAAAAAAATGGCAACAGAATAAAATAACCCTTAACGTACAATAAAAAGCATTCAGATTGTTGTAAGGTGGATTTTATTGATTGTGTTACATCTTTGCTACAAGTTTTGGAGAGGTACTTGTATTTCAGTGCTCCATTTTCATTGCATTGGCCTTGGTTTACTATCTCAGATTCATGTATTTGTAAGTATGCATGGGAGGAATTTCATTAAAGCGTGAAAAGCTGGAAGATGAGTTTGAAGGAGAGAGCAAGCTTTATCAGAGCTAAGGGGATGTAGAAATGGGGGAAATGTGTTTCAGTTTGGGAAAAATGTGTTGTTTATTATCTTCCAGAAAACCTGCAGTTGCACAGCAATCAAGGCAGTGTGTAGTTTTTGACTGCCTTGTAATATCAGCAGAGGTACTTGCAATATCACAGAGAGAATGCTGCTTTAGGTAAACATCTCAGGAATGCTGTGCCTCAGCTGTTTCACTGCAATACACATACAGATGACTTAAGAATTGCCACATCAAAATAAATAAGTATATAAATAAATGAGCATTGGGTGAGATTCATCTGCACGTTCAACCACATGAGTTTTAGCACCTTGTGCATCAATATGTGAGCTGGATGGCAAAGCTCCCTTTAAACCTGATCTACCCAATGCAGGCAATGGAGTCTGGAGAGCTATTTATCTGACCCTGAAGTAGACACCTGCATTTGCCCAGCCAAATGGCTTTCTAGACTCCACTGACTGTGCTGATTAGGTCTCCTCTGACTGTAATTGTAGTGTAGGCAGACACCTGCCTCTCTTGTGGAGGTCTAATTTCAGGTGTCTGAATCTGGACATTAACCCTGTCTTTGCTCTACCAGAGCTGAAACAACAAAAGATATACACTTCAGAAGAAAATATGATTTATACTTCATGATGGCCCCATTACTTTTTCTGACTCCACCTGGTGGTCAGTGTACCACCTGAATCATGGGGACTAGTGATTTTTATCATTCATTTACTTGCTGGTTTATCTGAAAATTAATCTTTGCTTCTGTTAACTCTTCCATATTGCCTTTGCTCAGATTCAGATTATTTGAGATGTACCGGGCTTCTCTACAGCAATAGCAGATTTGGCAATAAGATTAGAGTACCAGCTGGGACTGGTTCAGCAATTAGCTGGACCAGGCTTTGATCATTGATGATAATTGCCATTGTCAGCTCTTTGGGTGGTGGTTTTACAACAGACCTAACTTTTTTGTTTAATTTATTTGTATTTGTGTGCGTGCATTTGTGCATATATGTATGTCTTCATCATCATCCAGCTTTTAAGATGGTGGATAAAAATGTTGTGAGAGGAAGTTAGAACTTCTAGGCTGTTTCTTAAACTCTTGTCTTTCTCCTATACTTTCATATGCAGTTCTTAAGCTCTACCTGCAACTTATTATGTTAAGAAAAAAAAAATAATAATGTTACTGTCCAGTTCTTATGCAGTGCATATGTTCACTACATCATTAAATCTTGAATTGGACAGAAGACAATTGACATGTTTCCTTTGGTAGTATAGCGTTACTAAAAGGCAAGAAACACAGAAATGATGTAGACAATAGAATTTTAGAAAGCTGTTACTTTTGAACCAGTGTAGAATTGTTATTTTCATTTATTGCTTGACAGCTGCAGTCAGGAACTTTCTAAAATGTGGCTGCTAATACAGAGAGCATATTGTTTTACAAAGGAGAAAAAAAAAATGCTATGTTTTCCCAAATCCTTCTGCAAGTCCATGCACAGATCAGAGGGTTTGTAATGTTATGGGGGCAAGGGTATATCAGCCAACAAAAAAGTTGGCTTCTGGCCTGACTCACTCCTATAGCATCTTCCCCAAATCAAGGCCCAAATTCACCTCACTTGTCTTGAACCACCTTAAAACGTAGTGACACTTTTCAGAGAGATGTTTTAAATGTGTTACTTAGTTGAAATCTTGACATTTGACTTATTGAAAAAAAGTTTAGTATGGCTGTGGTGGACTCATGATTTATGTATGCACAGCTTCCCATGCCTTAACATAGTTAAAAATTAGGTCACCTATTTAATTAAAACTCAGAAGGTTTTGACTAGTGGCTCTCTGCCACCCCAATACAGTGCAAGCAACTTAGGGGAATGATAAGAAGACTTTCAACAAAGGATATTGAGTTGTTTTGCTCAGACAAGCAGGCAGATGGATGTTCACACAGCCAGTCTCCAAACACTTCCAAATGCAAAATGGGAGCTTACATCCCAGAAGCCACAAAAAGGCTTTATCTTCTTAATATGATTGCTTGTTTTCAGCTAACTGAGCAGTTAGATGGAGACAGGAAATTTGTAAGAGCCAGCTTGGAAAGAGAAATGAGAAGTCTATTTTAAGAGCTATTCCACAGTGTAGGCTCACTTCCCCAAGTATATATGGCTTTTTCTGAGTGTTATATATATTAGATTGTCATCTATTGGATATTAATATCAACAAATGTGACTTATCTGCTTAAAATGGCATGGAAATTCTCATACAATCTGTGTGATGCTGTGTGATGAAGTTTGCTGTAATCTGTGGATGTCTGTATTGGGTGTTATTGAGTTTTCAGTGCAGCTTGGAGTAAGAATTAAGTTATTTGCATGCACTACTTAAGGAAGTTGAGCCTGTTAGCTCCAAGTGAGCTCTCATTACCTCAAATGGATTCTTAGTCATCAAGAACCTTCCCCTTTTAGGAATCATAACATATAAAAGTTAACCAAATGCTCACGGTTGATGCACTCTTGGCTGTGAATACTGGTGTATAAAGCTTTTAGCTGTAACCTGATTCACATCTGCTCTCAGCACTTAAACTGATGAAAAGTGACAAGCCTGAACCACTGCCACTGACCCAGCCTCTTTCTGTCTTTTTGTTAAGTAAATGGCAAAAATCATACTAATTATTGATAACAATCTGTAATTTCCCAACTTTTTGCTGCATTATGCAGGCCATTTTCTGTGCTTTTCTAAACACAAAATACTGGCTTCAAGGGTCACAGTCCAGTTAATAAAGAAAAAACACCAGGAGTTGTTACAGAGATGCATGCAGGTTCAGAGAAAACCTTTTTTTAGTCTCTTGGTAATCAAAAAAAAAAAAAAAAAAAAAAAAAGACAAAAAAGATGACCTGTAACCTCCTCCTGAGGCTTGAAATGGTATCTGTGTCTTGAGGTTTGAAAAATTTTGGATTACTTGAAACATGCATGCAAACAGCCTTCCAAGTCCACCGATAAAAAATCTGCAATGAATTCTATGCTTCCTGCAGCCAACACACATGCTTGATGTTCAGAGATGAGCCAGTTGGACACGCTGCAATGTAGCAGGCCATTTAAACCCCAGAGTGAGTGAATAAACATGAGCACATTTACCTAGGCTGTGAATCTGCAAGATATTTTTTGGTTTTGCTCTTCTTTTATTTATTTTTTGGTTGGTTGGTTGGTTCGTTGGTTGTGGGTTTTTTTGTTGTTGTTGTTTGTTTTTTTCTTGAGTATCTCTTTATATTGGGAACATCCTCAGTTGGAATCTCTTTTCCAAAGGGATGAGTACCCATCTTTGCATATTATTGTGTGCCTCTTACTGTTCTTTATATGTAGAAGAGATGACTCCTTTACTGGTATTTAGGAAGCATAAAACATTTGTATGCTGTAGTGCCAGGTCTGCTGATGGCTGGACATGGTAGCTCTCTCTGCATTATTGCATACTGTGGGCTGATGTGTGCTCCAGCAACATTTCTAAGCCAAGAAGTTGTTGACCATGTAGTGTGTGGCCAAAGCTAAACTAATAGGCTCTGTATTAATGGGATATATTAGCTCAGAGTTGTACCTTTGCCAACACAGTCACACTTTTTGACCTGGAACTGAGCTAAGTCCTGTAGGCAGAGCAGTATCATATCTGCTCACCATATACTGCCAGACGTATAAACACATTCAAAGTTGGTGTCTGAAGGATGAAAAAGGCTCCCCTTTTACCTGCATCCTCCCTTTTCCCAAAAAGGAACACCAAGTTTCATGGGAAACGCAATCCAGCAAGCTGACGTGACTTACACAGCCACAAATTTGTTGGTATCATCAGTTCTAATAGAGATAGGTTATGCTGCTGGCTGAGATTAGCCTGGAAATATAGCCAAACTTCAGTTGAAATGGTTAAAAACCCAAAATGACAACAAAGATTTTTAAGCCACTCATAATATTTGAAGGTCTAGTTCAGGTAGGTTAGATGCTTGGATTTAGGAAGACAGTGGTGTTAATTTTGACTACTAGTTTCATATAATGTCAACAAAAGTTGCTAACAGTTTCAAAATATTCTGTTTCAAATCTTCTGTATTTCTTTTTTATGTGATTTCCTCCAGAAGCGAGTTCCACCAGGTATTCAAGGTTCCTGGATTCAAATGACGTATGAGATGAGTACTGGAAATTAGTTTGGTGCTCCTTCCTTGGCTATCTTAGTCTTATCTTTCCAGAATTCCTGCTGACCATTAAACAGGATGGGAAGAGTGGTAATTTATTTATGGAGTTTGAAGCATTTTTAGCGAAAGAGTGTTTGTTTAACTATTGCCACGAGGATATGCGTACAGTTCTCTGTTGCTCCTGCAAGCACAGTCAACAAATAAATATAAATGAAAGGAGGGAAGGGAAAAAAAAAAAAATGTCTTTGTAAACCTGATTCAGTGCTGTAGCAGAATAATATTCTTTATGATTTAAAGATGGAAAGCTAGATTTCTGTATAGCAAAGATTTCCATCAAGCTAGATTTCCATCTAACAAAGGCAGTAACTTTCTATTCTCTATCAGTCTATCTTGAGCCATTGAATCTACAGACAAAACACTTACTTTAAATAAGCCATTTTAAACATTGGTGTTTTGATGGCTTCTTCCCCTTGTAACGCTACCATTTTCATGTCTTAAATGCATTCCCATGCACCAAGTGTTTTGTACCATTTTAAATAATTCCCTCACCTCAAATATGGTGACATTTCCCAAAGTCTGTGTGCTGTTAGATACCTCCTTTGTCATCATGTAGCCATATTCTATATACTATATATTTACTTTTGGGAATCATTCCTCATTAGTCAATCCTTACACTTTCCTGTGAATAAAGTGGTACTGCAGTGACCACATTTAATGAACCCCTACTGTTTCGATGTTATCTTAGGCTTCATAATGCTTGTGGCTATGAATGCAGCAATGGTGCCAGAAAACTGTGTTCCTCATGATCTTCTGTGGATCACAGCAGGACTGAAAATGGACAATGAAACTTTGAAAAATACATCTTATAAGACACCTGAAAGAAGATGTGTGTACATCTTGTTGGAAATCTTCAGTTTTTCATCTCTTGCTCATTTAGATATCAAGGATGAATGAATTCTTGTCATAGCTTGAACCAATTATTCACTGATCCAGAAGATAAAGATGCACAATCAGTAAACTATCATACCTATAGTATGTAAAGTGATTGCACTTTAATCTTAGGGAGCTATTTCCGGGTAATCCCAGCATGATTATCCTTCAAATGAAAAAACAGTGACAACTTTCATCATGGTTAGGTTTTTCCAAGTAACCCTTCTTTATTCTTGTTATTATTTTTAGTTTTCCACTGTGATCTGCCCTGCATCCCGCAGTTCTCAGATCTTTGTGGCACACATTTGGCTGCTCACAGGGCCAGCACTAAGAAAGCTATAAGTGAAACACAGGAATGCAATGGAAGGATGTGCTGCAGAGAAGATAGGGGAAGGAAAAGATGTGCAATTAAAACACATTTCATGAGAAATAATATTGTATCAAGCTTAAAAATAATGCGAAGAACCTTTTTTACCTACTGCTGTGATTCAGTTATTGATGATGCTACATACATCTTTTACAGTCAGACCATAAAATATAAAGCGTCTCAAAGTGCTTTAGATGTAAATAAAGAGCACTAGTCCATTTCATACAAGGGAAGAGAGGTCTTGGTAAGGTAAAATAACTAGAAAAGTGAGTAAGTGGAAGAGCATATATAGCTGAGCTCAGTGTGCAGACTTCTCCTCCAATGATTGAAATACATTTTTGGACTATGTATATGCCAATGGTAGTGGGAGGACAATAAAAGTTTGTCCCTGGACATAGAAAATCGGTGTGTTTTCCTCAATATCTCTGCATATGACAATGGGCAAATGGTTTATTTGTAATGGTGAACACTTCTGTGTGTTTCTGTGATATTTTAGATTGAATTCTTTTTTCTTAGTGGCTACACCAGCCAGGAAAATGAAGTCTTCATTTTCTTCAAAAAAGGAGCACAGAATCCATCTGACTCTTTAGTTTCTTTAAAATAGAAGCCCTAAAAAAATGTGACTTTCATTATGGCTTGTTCATAGGAGCTTAAAGTCAGAGATAAAGAAAGTGTTGCTAAATGTGCAAGGCAAAGAAGACAAAAAAAAAAAAAAAAGGAAAAAAAGAAAGATAAAAAAAGATGTGTTCTGGTTGGTTTTAATCTGCACGGTCTTTGGATCAGACATACTGGACTGTTACACATTTCTTTCTCTGAACAACCATGCTGATTGTTTTCAAGCACTGCAGGAGACCTGTCTGACTTTTAATTGCTTCTTTTTTCTCTCTGTAAATTCTTGACATTCTCTTGCTGAATGAGGTTCATGATTACATGGCAAATGTAGTTCTACATTTTGTTCTTCTGTTAATGCAGAGTATCTTCAGAACTATTTGGATTTATGACATTACTGTGATATTTGCATCACTGTAGCAAAGCAAAACCAAGTCTACAGTAAGTCCCATGAAATATGCTGGTAAGATCAGCAGTCCCTTTGCTCCTTGCAATACAGTCAAACACTTAATAAATCAGTGATAGTTTGTCTTCAGACAGAATTGCATTGGGCAGCATCATCATATGCATTGATAATTTAAGTACCTATGTGTAAACCTTAACATCTGATTATGATTTGTTTTGATGGTAAAAGCAAGTAAAACCCCTTGAGGCAGAAAATCAAGGTGCTAGGAGTTTATTGAATGATGCTGGAGTACTCACAGGGGACCCCTCCATATGTGATTCAGAGATCTACAGGTAGTACTTGAAAACAGAGCTCCGGCTAATCCACCTTTGGATGCAAATTAGGACTAAATGTCTCTAATAGTATTGTTTTTCCATAGGAATTTACACAGCAAAAGATAATAAGTGAGACTTGATGCAAAGACTAATTATGAAGTAGGAGTTTTTGAGAGAGAAAATGCAATGTCAACTCTTTTTTAGAGGAATGGTTTCAGTACTGAAAATGCTCTCAATTTTATTGCAAATACAACTGTATTTGGGCTTCTTCAGGTTGTCATGTAATTAGACAGAGATATCACCCTTTGTTTAAAAAGGAAAATCTCATCAGGTTTTTTAGTCACAAAGAACTAGCTTGAAAACATGTCCTAATCCCAGAACAAATTGATAAAATATCTAGGGGAGATATTTTTTTTTCCATTTTAATAGAACTGTTCATGACACATGAACTTAGGAAGACAGTGTTGTGTAGGTAAGCAGGATTTGTTTGCATGATAAGTGTGATTATTGAGATGTCAACCCTATGGCATGGCAACAAGTGGTGTCTTTGGTTCCACTTTATGTTTTCTCCTCTCCGTCTTCTTAGTTCTCCTGTCCATTTGGCTGAGGAGAAAGCTTCAGGAGGTTTTTTCTTAATGGATAACAATGAAGAAGTATTGCCTGTTGGATTTCTAACTGGTCTGACAGCCTGGCATCTTTGCTGGCTATTTACAAGTTACTTCCTTCTATCTGATTCAGTTTCTTCATCTGTTAAAGGGGTTCCTTTCTAAAACACTTTTGAGTTTCACTGATTGCTGAAAAAGCTGAATATGAAGAGTGGAACTGACATGTTAGAGAAGGAGGGCAGCCACTTTGACAAAAAAAAAAAAAAAAAAAAAAAAAGAGAGAGAGAAAGAAAGAGTAGAAGGTTTGAAATGCAGCATTAAAAAAATTGGGTGAGTGATAAGCTACAGAAGAAGGGAAGTTGAAAGCAAAGAAAATGAATGAATGTGAGAGATTGGTTTAATTCTGAGACATCGGGAGGGTGGTAGCTAAGTAACAGAGGAATCCATATTGATCATCTCCGAGGCTACAGAGGGTACATCCACACTGGCAGTTAGTAATATAAGAATCATAGGATCATAAGTCTGGAAGAGATTCAGAAGACCCCAAGGCAGGATCAGCTGTATCTCTGTCATTTCTGGCTCATGTTTTGACAATTTGTTCTGAATACTTTCTTTGATAGAGACTACACAGCCTCCCTAGACTATCTGTCTCACTATTTTCCTCACCCTTAGAAAGTTCTTCTTAATGTCACATCTGAATCTTCCTTGCTTTATTTTAAGCTAGTTACTTTTTCTCCTGGTGTCAGTGGATGAAGGGGAAATTATTCTCTTCCTCTTTGTGGCAGCCTTGTATGTATCTCTCCACTGTTACAATAAATCCATTTCTGTCAATTTTTAGTCTTTCCTCAAAATGATGTTGCTGTCATCTTATGGAATCTTTCCAGGTGATCCACATCTTCTTTTAAGCAGAGGACTCAAAACTAAGTAGAGGACTCAAAACTGGGCAAGGGTTTTTGCATGCCCATTCCCAAACTGAGAATTCCCCAAGTTGAGATTGTCTACCATTCAGTTTACTTACACACCAGAAGATGCTCAAATCCTATTTTGGGGTCAGGTCTTCAGGAGGATATCTCAAGTGTATCAATGCTGTCCTTAGCTGGACCCAAATTCTCAAACCCATTGTCAATTAAATTGAGCCACGTACCACACAGCTCTATCCGCTGGTTACTTACAATATACTGTTTATTTAGGCTACTGGAACTAGCCAAATAGGAAGAGAATGAATATTACTTAGGACTGAAAGAATTAAAATGTCATGGTGCCCTGCATATTGAGCTTATTGATATATGCGAGGTCAGGGAGCAAAGTCAGCACATGTCAGCTTTAAAGGTGATCTTTCTTTTAAAAAAAAAAAAAAAAAGCCTACTTCTTTTCTTTTCTTTTCTTTTCTTTTCTTTTCTTTTCTTTCTTTCTTTTCTTTCTTCTTTTCTTTCTTTTCTTTTCTTTTCTTTTCTTTTCTTTTCTTTCTTCTTCTCTTCTCTTCTCTTCTCTTCTCTTCTCTTCTCTTCTCTTCTCTTCTCTTCTCTTCTCTTCTCTTCTCTTCTCTTCTCTTCTCTTCTCTTCTCTCTCTTCTCTTCTCTTCTCTTCTCTTCTCTTCTCTTCTCTTCTCTTCTCTTCTCTTCTCTTCTCTTCTCCCTTCCTCCTTGCCTTCTTTCCTTCTTCACTTTGTGAGCATTTTACAAGAAAAAAAAAAAAAAACAGACAAAGCTGTCATAGTACTCTACATTTTTTAAGATGCTTATTCAGTGCTGCACAAAACTCCCCAAGAAGAGGTAAATCCTGAGGAAACTGATTCATCCATCCTGCTCATGAATCCCTCTGTTTTTCCAGCCACTGAATTGTGTTTAAATTTATCAATGCAAACCAAGTGCCATGCAGACCAGCATCTACTGCAGAGCAATCTCACCTGCACTAACTGCGGCTTTAAAGTACTGCATGTTTCATGCTAGCAGGCTCTAACCACAAAGGACCAGTAAAAAAGCTCTTTCTGTCCGACATGAATTAGGACGCTCAGTTAAAAATTCATAGGAAGATTACATAAAACCATATGCTGCTTTTATTTTTCCCCTTTTGCATTAAAAATGTACAGCTGCTCTGCATTAGACATTCCATTAGCCTGCAAGTCTCACAATCTGGACTTTGTAGTTAACGATGGGGGAAGGAATAACAGAGAGGGGAGAAGGGGGAGAATGCAAGTGTTTTAGGTACAATGTTCAAGGCTTCCTTAAAAAGACAGTATATAAGGTGGATGAAGAGTTTAAGTGTGGGAGTAGAAGGTCTGACAAAGAGGAACTGCATATTAGAAAAGACCTGTTTTCGGAATTATTGGCTTGCCCTCAGAACCTCTGAGCAGCATCAGCAATAATTAAAATGATATAACCTGTTTCCTGTGGTCATTTGGGAAGAAAATAAAAAATCTATATTCCAAATGGACTCAGGAAATGTTTAGACTCCTCTAACAGTGTTAAGTCACAGAGAGTTTTATGGCCACTCCGTTTCTTCTGCAGGAGACCCTTTAATTTAGTTGGAAGACTTGAAAGGACTAGCTTTATTATTAGATAATTGACTGTGTTGGGCAGTTAATTGCCTGGGATTGAATATGTGGTCACTTAATGTACTGCCAAAATGAATCATTTCACAATAATCTTCCTATACATTATAATGAGATGCATTCCGAAGAGTCTTCTTGACGATGGTGTGTCAATAAATGTCCTAGAGAGTTTTGTTCAAAAGTATGCGAAGAAGCTTCTAGGTATAGGTGTGCAGTACGTGACATCAAGCTCAACATTGGAGTAAGCAAACTGCATAATATTTAAAGTAGACCTATTTACACACAGAGGACCTGAATCTGGATTTTACAGTGGGGCAGAAGCAAAGAGGAAAATTGGGAACTTCTAGATGAACCAGAAATATCTTCTTTATCCTCTGAACTTATCCACATGTATTTCATCATTGTAGGTGGTATGTTCAATTCCCATATTAAAAACAAACAAGCAAATTAACAAACAAATAAATAAAAACAAACAACAGAAACAACCACCACCACAAAAAAAAAAAAAAAAAAAAAAAAAGATAATCCAAACAATATTTAAGATATCTTCAGCAGACAATTTGTGAATTAGGAGGGGGATGGTTCACTTCTAATCTAGGCATATTCAACAGTTGTTTTTGTTTTTATCTTAGCTTAAATACAAAAATGAGGTATAGCACTAGAGTCTATTCTCTCCATATATGATTGCTCCCAAATGAGCCAGCTCGTATTTTCTTTATATTATTATATATTAAACATATTATTTCTTCTTGTTCTGATCCAGTATTAAAAGTCATAAATATTGCACCTTCAGAGATTGATTATAGTTCTTCACAGTTACACAAAATGAGAAATATGAACAAATTTTTGTTGAGTCTCAAATAAAATTTTAATGCAAGGCACTGTGAAATGTGTGATGCAGTCACCATTGCTAAGCTGCATGTTTAATTAACCACTGCCTGAGCGCAGGTACTAGGCAACAAGAACACAGGAGCACATTAAAGTGTCTTAATTAAATTATATGCAGTATTGTCATATTTAATTGTACATAGGACATGTTTTCTCCTTGTTTTTATTTCTACATACTTTTTTGTTCTACCTCATCATAGTACTCCATTGGTGGAGTACTTCTGAGGTACACTTCATTCACAAAATACATTTTTTTTCCCAAATGTATGGGGTCTGGAAGAAATTTAACACAGTCATTTGTTTTCTTAAGCATGCTACAAAATGAATATGCTGATATAAGGAGAATCACAATGAGTAGCATCAGTGAATCTTCAATTTAGCTCATTTTCTCTCAAAATTGATGTTGCATAGGGTGTACCAAATACAGCTCTCTGCATTGTGGTCTTGGTCCAGGAAAAGATGCTATACATGGATATATGTAATGTCTATGAACTTGTGGCTGATGACCAGATCTTTTGTAGCTTTATGGAGTTTGATAGGGCATTAGTTGTTTAAGCAAGTATTTTCTGAATTAGTAGTGCTGTAATCAACAACTGAAATAAACACTGTAGATAAAACAGATATCAACAAAGCAAATATGTCAACAATTTCTTTAATAATAGAGCAGAATAGAAAGAACTGATCTGGAAGTTTAAGACCTTGATTATAGCCCAGAGCAGATGTCATGGCCAGACACAATTTCTGATCTCCTGGGGAACACAGCTGAAGTGCTGCAAAACTGCCAGCTATAAGAGCTGTGACAAAGGACCTGTTTCTGCAGGATTAAGGAACTATCTTGACCTTCGAGTCTCAGGAATTCAGATCACTGTGACTGTGATTCACTCTCAGCGAGATGCTGTCTGTCGGAGAGACACAACGCAGCCGTGTTCTTTTGGGTCTGTGCATTGAATGGGAGAAACACTGATGAGAATTTTGGCTAAAATGAGGTGTTGCAGAAGTGCTTGTTTCTATCAAGCTTGAACTTGGCCACAGTCTTAAAACTGAGCCTGATACAGCTGTATTTCGTAACACTGTTTTATTTGGCCAGATTTTCTCCTCATGCTCATACAAGGTAACCTTCCTTTACTCACAGGTCTGGTTCATCCCAGCAGGTTATAGTCATCTGCATCACAGCCTTGTGTTTGCAGCAGTACCTTAGTCCTTTGGGAGAGACGCAAACGATAAACAAAAAAATCTTAGTTTGCCATTGCAAAAACAATTTTGAGAACTGCTCAGCTTTTTAGGAGCCTTTCCAGCAGAGTTGTCTGGGAACTATGCTGTGTTAGGCCTTCTCTGTGCTATCTCACTCCTGGTTTCTCTCCAGCTAACCTCTCCCATTCTGGAGCTTGACTTGACAAGTTGTGGCTTGACTGGCCCTCTTCAGAGTCAAGACATCCCCAGCAGTGTGGATCTGGTGGTCTCTTTCTCTTCCCTGGTGGCTTCATGCACAACTAGTTTGTGGCTCATAGCCCAGAGAAGAACATATGAAGCCAGGGAGTTGGAAAGAGGACCACACAAAGAGTTTCAGAGACGTGCAGTGAGTGTGATGAGGCAGTGATGGGAGTATGTGAGGCAATATCAGACCAATATCATCCTCAGGGCATGAGATTACACATGTTCCTGAGCTTCTCCTCAAATAGCCTTTCTTAGTCTGGGATTCTTGACAGTAATTCTGACCTTTTAATCTTTGCAAGTATGGAAGATCTAAAGTAATAATTATTGTAATGAGAACTTCACCCATGGAGTCATCAGTCTCTGTCATGGCCTCCAGATGTCAAAATTGGGAAGGAATGATGTGAAAACACACTTGAAACTCTCCATTCTTAACAAAGCTTAGAGAAACCTAACATTGTACCAATGTTTTAAAAGGGTAAATGGAACAACCCAGGTAATTACAGTCTTGTCAGATTGACATTGATCCTAGGGAAAATAATGGAATTGCTGATGCAGGGCTCAAATAGTAAAGGCATACAGGAGGGTAATGTAATTAATGCCAATCAATGTAGTTTTCTGGAAAAAAAAAAACACCACCACACCTATATATCTTGTCAAATCATCCTGATGTCTTTTTTATGAGATTACAAGTTTAGTAGAGAAACGTAATAGTTTTGATGTAATAGACTGAGACTTCTATAAGGATCAGCTCTGTGCTGCATGACATGTTGATTAAGAAACCAGAATGATACAAGCTCAAACCAGAAGTTATTAAAAATGATAAAACCTGGCTGAAAATTAAGAATCAGATAGTTTTTGTGAATGGGAACATTAAACAGTGTTGTGTCTAGCAGAGCAATGATTTACTGAGTCTCTGTTTGATATTTCCAGCAACAACATGGAAGAAGATGTACTCAGTACTGGTAGTTATAAGATTTTACAATTACTAGTGGAATGATAAATCATGAATATGACTGATCATTGATACAGAACAATCTGAACTGTTTTATACTAAAGTGTGAGACAAAAGTAAAGTCTTTTTAAGAACATATATATATATAGGAACATATATATATAGGAACAAAGGGTACAGGTTGGTTCTATTTTCAGAAGCAGCAATTCACTGATATGACTGAAGGATCCTGGTCTATCACTCACTGAGCATGAATGCCAAAAATGAGTAATGTATTTGAGAGGGGGATCTTGACTAAAGCTAAGTTTGGGGGCAACGTGTGAAATGATACCATAAGAAAATAAGGATCATAACACTAAATAAGCTAGGAAACAACAGATTATCCTAGATGGGTGATATAAGAAAATGTGAGTTGGTTTTTTTTTTTTTTTTTCCTCTCTCAGTTTGCCCCTGCTATGACTTTGAGGATGGATAGAAGCAGCGTGCACAGTAGTATGAAAACGTAGGGTCAGGTTTAATCATGTGAGTCCCATTTTCCTTCATCTGTGAACAGGCACAGGCTACTATCAACTTGATACAGGGTTCTCTATGTGCACCGTGCTGGTCATCTGTGGCAGGAGGGGATTCCATGTTGATATTTCTCTTCATTTCTGGTTTGACTGTCACATGCACTCATTTGGGTGCTTGTCACCCTTTAAAAGAGCAGATCTGTCTCTATCAGAAAGGTACTCAGCTGATCCCAGGAGTCTTCCACTAAGCAAGAAGGTCACGACTCAAATTTCCTCTTAGAGTATCTTTCTGTAGATGGGGAAGTTTGGAAAAGGGAGAGAAACATTTCTAATCCTAGGCCTGGTGTCTCTTTCCTGATGATAGAGGTGATATAGCAGAATCAATGTCTTTTTTTCATGTAAGAGAAAACAAGGTTGATAACAAGTGATGTGGGCAGATAGAGCCTGCCTACTTGTTTTCTGCAATGGTGGATGAGCTGCCCCACTGCCTCTGTCATGTCTCTTTATCGTTCCCAACACTGTATGAAATGCTACAGTTCAATACGTTAGGCTCCTGCTTCCATCCTCATCACTTTTATCCCCAGGGTTCAAGCTCCCCTTCCTCCAACATCGCTGTTAAAATTTTCTCAAAAATAGAGCGTGGTGTGGAGGGACAAGGAAAAAGAGGCAACATTATACAGCCAATGACAAACTTATTGTATAAAGTTTCATAAACTCTTTTATTTTGGAGTATTTAAATAGAGTTGTTCCTAAATTTTATTGTACCCAGGAGCTTGGAGATGGAGTAAGAGTGAAAAAAACAGTTGATAAAGTTTTCTCCTGTTATCTTGGAGGCCAGAGGGCCATTATTGAAGAGTTGAACTCTATGCTCAGAGATATGGGATGATCTTTTTTTCTGGACTGGCAAATGGTCTTTATGTTTTCTTTACCTACTTCCTGTCCAAAAGTAATGATAGGCATATCTAACCACTTGGACTTGGACTCAGACCATCAATCCATATTGCAGACAGCAGATAGTGGGAAATAACTAATAAAACCTTCTGGTCAGAGTGATCCTGGGATGGATTTGACCTCTCTGTCACCTTACAAACCCCAGACTATCATAGTTCCCTCCTGCAGTTATTCTAATGAGCTGAAAAAATGGTTTTGGACATACTTTCAGAGCGTTGTTGAGACATAAATACACTTTAAGTGAGGACTATATAATGTTTTCCTGTTTGTGCATAAAAAAATAATGGAGCAGTAAGCCAGTGACCCAGAGGTGAAAGCCTTTGCATTCTGTATTGCCAATTTATTACACGCGCAAAATTTAAGTATATAACTTAATTCCAGTGCAGTTATAGTGACTTGGTGTCCTTCCTCTAGTCTGTTTTTCAGTAATTTGGATTCTAAGCACTACCCTTTCAACTCGGCAGTCTATCATAGAGCAGCCATCCATGGTTCTTACTATTGCTGGGAGCTTCTTGCTCTATAATCAACGATGAAGGGTTATTCCCACTGTGTGTCCTAGAAGAGATACTGCAGTTAATCTACCCTGGCGGATACACACTCCAGAGATGTTTATGCAGTCCTGGGCCACATGTACCTAAACTGGGACCAAGATCCCAGTGAGCAGTGCTCAAGGCCCTTCGCTACTCCTAAAGACACAGGAGCTTTATGGGCCAGGTGGAAAAATCTGTGGAAATCAGTCAACAGCCTGGTTTTGTTTCAGTCAGAGAGTAAAGGAAAGCAGAAAATAAGCTTCAGTATTTCACCTTGTCATTTTCCAGGCATAAATAGCTGTGAGTTGCATAAAACACACTTGCAATAATCCTAATGCCTATTGAACAGATTGGACTTGCAATGCTGGACACCTTCCCAGGTGAGTCCCCTGTGTGACTGGTGTTTGCTGCAAGAAATGGGTAAGCTGCATTGGCAGCCTGAGACTGTGGAGCATGTGTAAATCCGGTATTACCAGGGGAAAACGTTTGTTTTCCATGCCTGCACCACAGAACAGACTTGTGCAATCAACATGGAAACACCTGTAATTTCCAGAGCTAGGGCAGGCGACTGGATCCTATGTCCGACCAGGGCTAACAAACATCAGAAACCTAGGAGAATCCTTAACTTTTTTTTTTTTTTTTTCTCCAGAAAGAAAACAAGTGATTTCAGACAGACCGTAGCCCTAGCAGAGACAGTAGCTAGAAGGCTCTGTCCATTACTTTGCTCTCAATCATCAACTAATTTTTGTTGTGATGGGAATAGGGGCCCCATGCAGCTTTCTCCAAGCCCACCACTCTCTGCTTTTCTGTTCTTTTCCCTGACAAATTTATCACACTGTGTTGTGGTTTAACCCGGCCTGCCCGTTGGCAGGACAGGGCAAGAAGCTGAGACGTCCTTGGCTTGGTGTAAGCACTGCTATGCAACAATTAAAACATCGGGGTGTTATCAGCACTCTTCTCATCCTAAGCCAAAACATAACATTCTACCAGCTACTAGGAAGAAAATTAACTCTGTCCTAACTGAAACCAGGACACACTGCAGACTAGGAAACATGGCCTTGGCAGTAAGTAAGTAAAACTGTGGTGCAGGCTGTAGATTGAGGCAACTTTGCCTTCAGGGCTTAGGCAAGAGCATCACAGATGGGCTTGAGGGTGGGTTCACTGGGCTAGCTGAGAACTGGGTCACCTTGCAATGGAGGGAAGATATAAGATTTTACATACCAGTGGTCTGTTTCTGCATGACAAATAGCCTCTGTTCTTGAACTACAGCAGTAGAACCAAGTTAATAACTCAGCAAAAGAAAACCATCTCAAAAGAAGATAAAAATAACACCAAGAACTTGTAGCTGGGTAGATAGCCCAAACCTTGCCAGGTCTGCAGGATAAATAATACATTTATCCATGCAAATTCCATTATATTTCCAAGATTTTGGAGACCTTTCTTCCTGTAAAATGGAAGAATAGTAGACGAGGAAAGAAATCATCTGTCTCATGAATTAAGTGGGTACTACTTTCTTTTGTGTGGGTATGGAAGCGGTAGACCCTGTAATTGTAGTGTTGCATAACATCTCCTTGAGGTTGACAAAGAATGACTGTGTGTATCTCAGTGAAAATGGTGGCTCCTAGATATCTAAATTTCAGTTGCATATGGTCCAGACATGGTTACTGTAAACAGTATTAGTTTAGTTGTTGTTAATAAAACACTCTAGTATAATCATTATTTACCTGTCCTGTGTCCTCCCAGCTGCAGCTCTGGGTAGACATGTCTATGCAATTAGAATTAACGCAAACCACTTAAAACTTGAATGCCTAGTTTATTTTCAAATGGGAAGGTCAGCATCATTATCCTTGGTGGATTCAATTACCAAATCCTGCATAATCACAGAGCGTGCTTCCTGTCTGCTAATCATGACTTGCTCTGCATACATTATGTGCAAATATAACCAAAACAAGAGGTGGTATTTCCATATGTTTTGTGCCTGTAATTACTTCTTACAGGTTGCATTTAACTTTCTTAGTATAATGTAAATTCCTTTTATTGACTTTGTTTTTTTTAAAAAAAAAAAACACAAAAGAATAATAAAACCCAGTGGCAAGCAAAAATAGGAAAGCATCTGTATGCAATTAATCCTTCTGCTTTATTTAGACCCCACAGAATCTGTGAATGTAAGTCACAACAGTAGAACAAAGTTGTTAGAGTTATTGCATTTGGAAACGCCTCTCACAAAGAACAGCATGTGTAATTAATGGCCTTGGAATTATTTTGTTGGTTTTGGTTTAGTTTTGCTTAAGGAAGAGAATTCTGATAAACTTGTTTTTTTGTTGTTGTTGTTTTGTTTTGTTTTTTGTTTTTGTTTTTGTTTTTTTTTTACTATTGAATTGTACACAGCTATTGTAAACAAAAATCCTAATGACAAGATCAGGGAGTATTAACACACAATAAAAAATACAGCCACCTAATTAAATGTAAACATCCTTTAATGAAATAAATTGTATTCTTATGTGGAAAGCCTGATCTATAACCAGTGTTAAATCAACAGGTGTATTTCCCTGAGCTCCGTCAGTTTTGAGCCAAAGGTGTTAAAAATGTGCCTTCTCTGTGCTACATTTATGCTCTAAAGGGATAGAAGAAATTTTTTTTTAATGTTCTTGAAAATTTTCACTTGTCTACCCTCCTTGTGGGCGTACACACACACTCCTCAAATACATGCACAAACATCCTTTTTTGAGATCAGGACTCTGAAGTAGAGCAGTTTGCTTTATTTTCTGCCTTAGGTTTTTGTATCTCCACCATCCTCAGGATATTGTATCACAGAGTCATTGAGGTTGTAAAAGATCCCCAAGATCATCTGGTCCAACTACCACCCTACTACCAATGTAACCCACTAAACCATGTCCCTAAGTACTAAGTCCAACCTTTCCTTAAAAGTATGGTACATCCTCCCTTTTTTTAACACTGTGGATGCACCCATACTCCATTTGGATGCGATATATCACAAATGAATATTAGGGCATGGTACATCTCTAGTTTCTACCTAGTCATGACAGCTATTGTAGAAATGACATCACACCAGGTTTTATTCTTCATTGATGAACAGCAGAAACAGTCTGCAGAAGTGTTGCACCCTGGTGGTCCTCACTCCTCAAAAGGTTCCTCTCCCCTGAGGACTGCTCTGGAGCCACCCTAAAGACTGGGCTTGTTGTCTGTGGAAACTGCAGTCCCACAGGCATGGCCCCAGAACTGCCACTGGGTTCCCACCAAAGCAGTCAAGATGCCATTTCCCCACATACCACCCAGTGTGGGAGGGCTGCTGGTCTCTGAGCTCACTGCAAGAAAGCCAGGGACCATCACAGAGTAGCCACACATGGGGAAAGTGGGTGGGCTGGGAAACAGCCTACGCTCACTGTTGCTCTCCACTATAGACAAAGAAATGCTGATTTAAGGGCTGAAATGGAGGACCAGAGACCAGAGAGCCTGGAAATGCTCTTACTGACTTGCATCATGCAAGATGGTGATGATAACACCACCATGAATTACACTGAAGACAATGTGGCGGCTATGTGTAAAAAAAAAAAACAGCAAAATTATTTTGAGAAATTCTTTTTTATAATTCACATGAACAGATTTAGATCTTTTAATTTTTGAAATGTTTCATAGGCTTATGTTGTTATGTCAAAAATTTCAACCCCACTAAAAGGAAAAAAAAAAAAAAAAAGACAAAAAAAAAGAAACAGACACATACGTATACAAAGACAAAGATATTTATTAAAACATTTTATATTTTAAGCATTTGAATTCCCTTTAGGTTTTACTAAATGTTCTCTCTGCATTTATTCAAACAATATTATTTGTCATTTTCTGAGAGAGGTTGTGAGCCTAAGATAATTACAATGATTGAATCTTTCAAGTGAATCTCCTTTGGCAAGAGAATTTCACTGGAGGGGAATTGAATATGCTTTAAATTTAATAATAAGAGGCGAAAGGTACCAACTCACAATTAGCAGAATAAAATGAACATCAAAGATGACATTTTATAGGACTCCACTCCACCGTGCCATCAATATTTGGGCCATTTTGAGGTCTGAGCATGGGGAAAATTTAGAAACCAATGTGGAATGAAATAGGCCTGATTCTGGACTTTTTTTTCTCTCATGCTTTGGCATAATTGTATGGATATTGTTGGTATTACTTCTTATGGCATTAAGGTAGTTTAGATGAAAATTGGACTCACCAGCTATGGGATTCTGTAAACTGAAGAGTGGGATTACATTTAGCAACAAGCAAAAGATTATTGTTTTGTTTTGTTTTTATGTGTGTGTGTGTGTGTGTTTTTTTTTTTTCCTTTAAAGTCATTTGAAAGCGCCACCAGGTAGTATTACTACATCATGCAAAGATTTTCATTGAGACTGAGTTTCCACTATGTCAATAACTTTTCAAGCCCACAGTAAGAGACCCCCTAAAGCTCTGCAGTCTAAATAATCCCGTCTCAAAGAGTTTCAGTGGAGAGTTTTGGCAATGGTGGGAGAGACTAATTGCAGGGTGGGATTTGCCTCCTCTAGCTTCAAACATTTCAGTGTGGTTTTCTGCTTGTGAGTTCCTCAGCTAAACTCCTGCTACAGTTGCACTGAAGGGGTAAAATAGACATTTTTTTCAGGTGTGATTTCTCTGGCCTGTTTTAATGTCTACCTTTGGACGGGATGAATCCTGCCCCAAAAGCACTTTCTTTTGTTCTAAAGTGAATATCAAAAGACCAGCTCAGATATGGAGCTGTACTTTGTAGATGTCTAAAGATAGGAGAAACGAATCTTGTCAAAACCCACAAAACTTGTAGTCTTCTGAACATAGCAAGTGAATTGAGATGGGTAAAGTCCTTTAAAACCTATGCATTAAAATGCTCAGAAAGCCCTAGGAGGGAAGTGATCTGAGTTCCCATGGTAAATGAAAGCAAAACAGAGCTTCGCTGCTGGATGGTGCTCAGCTAGGCTGTGATCTTACAAGCCAGCATGATATCCTGGCAGGTAGCAAGTCTGTCATTGTGCTTTCCCACACCTTTTGAACTTGCCAGGAGGGCTCTTCTCAGGTCCCATTGTCTGGTCCCATTCCTGTGACCTTTGTCTGAAGACAGCTCCCACTTTCTTTGAGATCATTTGTGGTGTCAGCAGTTAAGGATGTTTCTTCTGCTCCTTGTCCCCTTTCTCCTCATCTTACAGTGCCAGCCACTGTTTCTGGCTGTTTTGCATTAACTACTGACGAGACCATCTAATTCAGTCTTGTCTGTGAAGCCACTGTATTAATATCAGTGACAAACAGATGTTTGTTCAGTACCTCAGGAAGGTGAAAAACTCCCTGCAGTTACTTCATGGTGAGTTCAGCAGAGACCTCTTTCCTTCGGTGCTATCCTGTTCCCTCTGGCCCTCAGAGCTGGATGTGGTGCTGGGTATCCATCTGGCCCCTCTCCTCTCTCTTCCACAGTGGGGTCAAGCCATTTCTTCTTGGCAGGGGGTTATTTTTGATCCTACACTGCTGTAAGATCAGGATGGCAGGATGGGGCTTGCTTACTGCATAATATGTTTTTCTACCGGTAAGCAGGAATCTAAGAGAATGGGATCATTGTGAGAAGGTCAGATCACACAGCTTCCCTCGCTGGGGTGAAACAGAGCAATCCAGCTGCCCTTACAGAGTTGCTTGCAGATTACTTACAATTCATACTGTAGAATGCAATTATTCTTGCATATAGACTTTTATTCTATTTAAACCCAAAATTCAGAGCCCCTCTGAATGTTCTAGATCCTATTGCCTGGTCATGGTCATAATGCAGGTAGTCACCCAGTTTCAGCTCCAGCGTTTCCTGGTTGTGAACAGATTAAAGACACATTCCCCTTCACTACAAAAATCTCTTGGGGTGTTAACCCTCGGTTTTGGTACATCTCTTCACAAGCAGACTTACACTTGTGCCTCATGTCTCTTAGAAAAGGCTTTGCAAATTATTTACTTCTTATAGAAGTGATTTTTTTTTTGTTTGCAATTAAAAAAAAAAAAAAAAAAAAGCTGTTGAACAGATCATGTTGAAGTTTTAGAGCTAATTTCATAACTTCTGCCTGCTTTACATCCCAGCAACTTCAAGTCTTTAAATATACTCAACCTGTCTAATGTACTACAGAGCTATATTGATTGGCCCTTTCTGCTTACCCTAGGGAGACCTTTTCTGAGTGTATTTGTTAGCCTGTAGTTTTTACTTGTTTCTCTGACTTTAAGTTCTGGAACACTTACGATGTGTTTTAAGCTATACAGAGGGGAATCCTTCTACTAAAATGCACCTGCAACACAACATCTGCTTCATCCATTCATAACCTCTTTGATCCTAAGCAGAAACTGATGACCTTAGTGCCAGTCCTACACATGACCAGAAGTATTCAAGAGGTTAGTTTTTGAAGGGATCATGCCAAGTGATCTTGTACTCACCAGAGCAGTACCCAGAATACTATTCTGGTATATCTCTTCTGATTCACTGGGGAGGAAGGATGCTACTGGCTAGATAAACCTGCCGGCAAAATACAGCAGGTTTCCTTTGAAGTCTTTGTTTTGCCATTTATTGGGCTACTCTGAGTGTTTTTCTGCCTCTTTTTTATGGCAATAGTTTCCAGATTTTAAGCTGTTTTCTTGACATACATTCCCGGGGTGGGTGGATGAGCAGAGCAGAAACATGGGTTAGTTTTGCTTCATTTGGTTTTCAGCTTGTATACAACTTTCCTATTTTTGTAATTGAGCCATCTTTATCATTTTTTCTGCTCTCACGACACTACAGGGAAGCTGTTGAATTCCCTTAACATTAATTTGCTTTTGCAAGGAAAAAAAGCAAGAAGATATTTTCTTTTTTTTTCTCTCTCTCTTTTTTTTTTCTTTATGCAAACCATGCTGTCTTTCTGGTCTGCACCAATTGGAAGGCATTTGCAAATGCTCCTGTCTCGGTTGCTGAAAACTGCCTCCCCATATGTTTTCCTGATTAAGAAATTCAACCCACCAAATGGCAGAGTTTGCTCAGCTGGAGTTGACTGTTTGGTTGGGATTAATAAGCAGTGTTCTTCTTCCCATACGTCTTCCTGTTTAGTATAAAAGAAAACAAATTACTTTGGGGCTTTCCTGCTTATTTGTTCTTACACAAAAAGTATATTCTGGGAGCTTTCACAGTGTGCCTGACTCCTGGAAATGCAACACGAAAACAACTTGCAAGCTGTCTCCATAGGCCGTCAGTGCTTAACAAGGCTTGCGCCTGGGCAGCACAAGAGCCGGCTGGTTAAGTGGTGAATGCTGAGCAAGAGAAAAATAACTGACTGATCTGGGTTACACAAAGTCTTACGGGGATTTATTGGTAGATTTTCTTTAAAAACGACAAGAAGAGGTAAATTTAGTGCTTGGATTGATAGCTCAGGAAGCTGAAAATCCTTAGAGAAGAGGACGAGCAGTGCCCAGGCCAAGCAAAGCCATCATTTCTCATGCTGTCTTATAGGTGTGCTTCGTTTTTTTTCCCCTTTTCCCATATGGCAGCATCTTTATGGACTTGGAAAATCTGGTTCTAGCTATTCAAGTTTGAAAATGCTGCTGAGTTTGACAAAAGGGTAACACAAAAACAAAACAAAACAAAACAAAAAAAAAACAATAAATAGCCAGAGCTTTTAGGCACTGACACTAGCAGTTGGACATTAAAAGAGATTATAGCTCCTGAGTGTCCCAAATCCAGCCTAAATTCAACAGGGCTCAGGTGCCTAACCCTGATAAGCCTCCTGTCAGTTTATGAACTTCCTCTGTCTTTTGGAGCTGCTGACTTGACCAGGTCCACCAGCTGTGATTGTTATGTAATACAAGTTTCTAAAAATTCTTAGCTGATGGCTTGATAAATATTTTTGATATATATATATTATTTTGTGGTTGCTATTTTATTCTAACATTCCTCTTTTTCATCTTTATGTGTTGATCTTTTTATTTTCTGAATAACTTTGGCACATTATTGCATGCATGTGTGTGTGCATGTGCAAATACGTAAGCCACATTTTTCTTTTGGGGCCCACTGTTGCTTTTCAGTTTACAGATGATTCTTCTTTATAATTCCTTATTTTTTCCTTACGATAAAGTTTCTGAAAAGACCATCAAATGAAAGTTTCTGTGGTTGGCTTCTGCTCAAAGGTGGATTCTTTTACCCCAGGTTGGTGCAGATTCCTTTCAGACCTTTTCTCAGATGTGGAAGTACAATGGAAGAAAAATAGTGTTCTGGTGTTTAAATAAGCTAGATCTGGTGGGTCTTGTTTTGGATGGTTTGTTTTGGTGGATTTTTATTTATTTATTTGATTGGTTGTTTTTTTTTGTTTGTTTGTTTGTTTATTTTTCTTGAGCAGACTACCAGGACTTAGTTAACTGCGTGGTTAAGTGTGGGGTGTAAGGTGAGAACTGAGCCCTGCAATTGTGCGGCAAAAAAGATGGGTGATTTGTGAATAGATGCTGACCTGAAAGAGCTTTCTCCTCCTTATATCCTTTGCACTAGGAAATTATTTTAGGATCAGTATTTTTCAGTAGGATCCAGCCTCTGGCTGTATAACCATGTTTGATACGGATTTAGTGCAATACAAGAGACCTGTAAGCCCTTGCAAAGGGTAGATTTCACTGAATGTGGAGGTGCATTTTTCTGAAAGCCACTTTAACAGGCCCAAATCATTCACGCAAGCATTTTGGCAAAAGATCTGCCTCAAAATGTGCCTAGTGAATGCAATGTTACAAAGTGCTAATTTAACACCAGGGCGTACAAAAAGCCACACTGGGCCAGGGCAGAAGTTACCAGCGTGGTACCCAATCTCTGTTGTACGGAGATTTCGGGGCAGGGTGGGAGTGCAATGCAATTCCCCTGCACCACATCCCAGCTCCCAGCAATCTGCTATTCTGGGAGTACTTGAACCAGAGGTGGTATCTCTGTGTTTAATATCCCTTGATGGATTTTTCTGCAGCTGTCTGCTCCTATTTCTGGCATGTATTTATGTAAAAGAGCAGCAGCAGAGAGCAGTCACAGTGTCTCATTATACATCGGCCAGCAGAAACAGAAAATATCCCTCAACCTCCAAAGTTAGAAGGTTTCCAGACTCTTCCATTTCCAGTTCCCATTATAATTCTAGTGTTTAACCAGCCACTTTAGAGCACTCATATTCCTTGCCAAGCAGCCGTACAAAAGCTGCCAGGTTTCATTCTTCTGACTTGAGAAACACTTATGTTTTGTTGTGCCTCTTTATTGAAGGTAGTGTTACATGGGTGTTTCCTAATATCAGCTGTGTTCAGGAATCTCAGTTGTACAATCAAAGGATAATTTCCCCTTAAGAGTTACACCAGTCTTTTGAAAGGCTATAATATATCCTGTTTCATCTGTCTGTAGCCTGTGGCGATCTACAGGGGGAGAAAAAGCAGCAGCAGCAGAGCCAGGTAAATTCTGATCTACGGGCTCTTTGGCAGATAATGCGGGTTTCATGCTGCTGCCCATACGTAGAAGTGAGCACTGAAGCCCTGTTGATGCACTGGTGAATGACCTGGAACTGTCTTCTGAAGGATATTTCAATGCAGGACACCGGTGAACAGTATGAATGTTTTCAATGAAGTGCAATGCAATCCTCAAACCAGTGCCTCAGATAACTGAATAAATGCTGGTTCCTCTGTACAGAGGCAAATTGCCTTTCTTATGACTAGCAGCTCCCTCTGCTCCTGAGGTACTAACAATCTTTTTTCTCTCAAATTGTCTAATTGAGCAACACAGATTAATTAAATTTAAGTGTGTAATAACCCAGTATGTTGCCTTTGGCACTAAAGCCACTTAAGAAATTCTTATGCCCATCTTGTTTCTTCTGTGGAGTCTGCTGCCCTACTTTATTATGCTGCTCATAGGCCACGCTGTGCATACGGTCACTGAAACAATTTAGATAAAATGAAAAGGAAACAACACTTTTAAATCAACATCATTTAAAACACTTGCTTAAATCACAGTGCTGCAGATGGTTCTATGGGCCCAAATCAGTGAATAAAGAGTAGTGGGTGTAGGCAGGACCAAATGCCTGGGAGTATAAAATCTTACACCAACTTTGCTGCTAAAGACAAAGAATAGCAGAATGACAACTTTGGAGCAATTATTCTCAGTTTTGATTTAGCTTGAATTTTCCTGCTTCAAGCCTGAGCATGTGCCTAAAATTAGGCTCATTCATTTTGTCCAATTTTATCTGTTGGGCTAATAAAAGACAAAACTTATCCCTACACGTTGTCTCTTGCAAAGCATATTTTCACTTTACTACAGTGTTTGCTGTTTTTATCAAAAATAGCTAGAAAAAAAATCTGAAGGCAACATGACTGTGAACTATTCATGTGTAGAGCTTTCAGAGCTTGTGCTGGGCACCATTAGCACAGGATGAAGATTAATTTGTTGAAGTCTAAAGTAAGGAAACTTTAGAAGTGGAAGATCTTCAGCTCCTGGTGTTGTAAGTTGCCAGCATGAGGCAGGCTGAAATCCTCTTTTATGGCAATGAATGCTTTGCATTATCAAAACCCTTTGGAAGCATCTCAGCTGAAACAGCTAAACCCTGAGGCCCTATAAACAACCAAACACTTTTGCAAATTTTAACTTTCCTCTGGATCCATCCTCATGACAGCCTTTTGCTTTCTGCTGTGTTCTATACCACAGATGCATCTTCTCCCCTTTTCTATTTGCCTTCAGGGAAAAGACTGGCTTTTATCTAAGTTTGTATGGTAGGCACCAATAATGCTGTTTAGAGTCTCTAGACATTACTGGAATGTACATAAATAAAATCAGGAGGACTCGGAACTATGGATTTACAAAATAAAACCATTTCAGGAATGAAGCAAGTTGTGGAAAGAGGACAGATATCTCATCCAGCTGGAGATTTTTTAAATCATTTGTTATAGCACAAATGAGAGCACTCCCAAAGCCTTCTTCAGAGCACTGTTTATTTTCATAGTGAGACACTTCCCTGTTGTTTCTATTTTTCTGCATTTTTTTTTCCTGTAGAATTTGTCCAAAGTTATAGAAATTGAAGTTGAAAGACTGACATAAAAAAAAATATATAATAATAATAATAATAATTGCAATGCATTCTGCCTAATCTGTGGGTGTCCTCATGTTTACTCCAGGCAGCCAGTGGCATCATCAGTTTATTAGCAGTGAAGCAGGAGCCTCTGTACCTTCTTCCACTTCAAACAGTCTTGCTTAAGGGAGACTTTCCCATTAATGCAAGTACATCTACATCACCATCTTACCTGAGATATATCTTGATGGATGTTAGAGAAGTCTCAGCCATCAGCCAGCTGTGATATGAGCACTACGAGCACCAGGTTCATCAGTTTTTGCACTCATTCTTCTGCATTCCTGGGTTCATCTCTTACTCCTTGATTTATAATTCATCAGTTCCTCAGTGAAAGGGTTCTCCTTCTGGTCTTGCAGAAGTACTGGGTGGGATGCAGATGCCTAAACATGGGCATCTCCTGACTTTGGAGATGCCCAGCAATATCTGAACTTTCCACCTTGGAAAGCTATGACATAGGATCTTTTAGGAGGTCCTCCATCCTCTGCAGTGGCAGAGAGAAACCTAGCAGGATAACACTAAGATAACTAAAATCCACCTGGATGGTCTTAGCTGGGGTGCTGAAGATCATTAGCAATATGAATAATACTTAATAATCATGGGAAATTTGCTAAGGATGCATTAATGATAAACATTTATCACATTTCTGCACATTTTTTTGGCTATACCTGCATTTGCTTCCTTTGTCACAAAAAGCTGTACTCTCTGAAGCAGCGTTCGTTGTTTATGGTAGTGATTATCATTCAATAGGCGATTCCAGACGTTGAGACTTGGCCGGGGGCATGAGCCGTCAAAGGAAGCATCCTTTTCTTCTTTGTTTGAATAAATGGCTATGATTTTTTGACCAAATGGTTTGCTCTGTGTGGGGTCTGACATGAGAACGGAACCCTGTTTGATTCTCTGCAAGGGGACTTGAGTGACCTGAGTGAAAATCCCAGAGGCAAATATGGGCCTCTGAGCACTGGGGGGAATTGCAGGTGGGGTCTGCGTTTTGTATGGGGGCACAGTCATCTCCCCAGCAATTGACACTTGGACAAAGGACCACCAGTATCAAAGCCCTCGGGCTCACAAGTGGAGGGTTTATGGAGATTTAAAAAAAAAAAAAAAAAAAAAAAAACACTAATTTTTTGTTGTTGTTAGATGTGTGGGCTTTCAAAAAGACACTTGAGAATGAACAGGGAAGGCAAAGGCACTGCAGATGAATGCAAAGTGGAGTCTTCTATACAAAGTGGCTGCATAGCAGAAGATACAGTTTTCAGCTTTTCTAGCTCAGAGGCTGCTGGGTGAATTGATTCAATTTGCAGTGGAAAATGATGCAATTGTTTTACTAGTTCCACAAAGATAAATGTCTGTATTTCATCAGAGCAAACACATAAATGAGCAGCAGCTCCATAATCTATCCTTCTTGATGGCACTGGAACTGAGCGCATTTGGCTCTGAAGTTATCGGCTTAGCTAAACTGGCAAGTTTCTCATTTGAACAGAAACAATTTTAACAAGGAGAGTTTAATAAACCAATGGAAAGATTCACATTCTTTTCTTTACTCCCCTTTCATACTAAATCAAATACATATTTTGACTCCATTTTGCTTTCTGAAGCATGTTGCATTTCTTTAGGCTAGGGACGAGCATCCATAATGCTTCCTTGAAGCCAAACACATCTGCAAGAATTGGCTTTATGATGGTCTTTTGTCATAACACAGTTCCAGATGTTGCCATTCCCCTGGTTCACAGTGTGGTGTGCACTCTCCGTGTAAGATGTGGTTTTGGTGGCTCTTTTATCTTAACACTTCTCGTTAACCGTAGGCCAGTGGGCTGACAGAGAAGAGTTTTAGGAAGCCGAGGTTGGCTTTCAAAAGCACAGTTTTTAACCATGTAATATACAGGGGGGGTGGACATTGCTTTAATATTTTTCATGCACCGATGCTCAGCAAGGATTAGTTCTCATATAAGAACAATCTTATCTTTGCACAATGAGAAAGCTTTTATCCAGATGAGTTTGCATGGCCAAAGGTGGGACTGTGCCAAACAAACATCTGCAAGGAGATCAGAGCTTGCAGGAGCAATTCTGAGAAAGCTCTTCCCTCCAGAAATGGGTGTCTTGAAGTGGGCAGCTCATCAAAGCCAAGTCACAGGTCTGCAGAGCAACAAAGGAAAGAAAGGGGCAGGACCTTAAGAACCTTTTCCCTTAAGAAAAAGGTTAAGAAAAAGGAAGGACCTTTTCCCTTAAGAAAAGAGAACCAGGCAATGCTGTTGGAGGTCTGCAGCCCTTATTGCTACCCAGAAAAGGCTGCCCACTCTGACATACATGTACTCAGCATGTCTATTGCGTAACTTGTATGCTTGTTGAGTGACGACAGATTTTATCAAACGAGGTTTGCGTGAGAAATGGAGGCTGTATTTTACTTCTCTCATTGCTGCCACTTTTATTAAAGTCTTCAGACAATCACAGTGTCTCTGGCTGCGTGGGCAGCTGTCTTACTTCTCTGACATACCATGTTTTTGCAGGAGAGTGGTATTAAAATAAAAGCAAACCTCTCCCCTAGGTGTGTGCATATAGCAATTAGGGGACCATAAATAGCTTCACTGCACTTTGAGGCAGAGGTCATCAAACTATGCTGCATGAGGTACTGGTATTTTGTGAAATGATTGGTAACCACTTCACATGGTTGTGAAAGTTGCAAGGTGGCTTATTTGCAACTGCTGTAGTGTATTAAAAGACAGGGTGTAATTCACTGCAGTAGAATTTCTCTGTCAAACAATATAATTTTGAATAGGAATAATTTTTATTGCAATAATTGTCAAGGAATCACACTAGAGACTACCCATAAAGCTTCCTTATGCAGATGTGTAAGGGCATCCTCTGATTCTCAGACATCGTTTGTGGACAACACCATCAGTCTGCACAAACACAAGTTCACATAACACAGAAATCCACACAAATGCCAGACATCTGCTTTGTCACTAGCCTTAGCAGAAAAGCCAAGGACTTTCTGATAAATGGCTCTTCCCTGGAGCTATATTTTGAAGTGTTTGCCTCCCTTTGGCTTCAGAATCAATCCCACATCAGCGCCTTAATAGAAACACACTGACCATAATGTTCAAAGTCACTGACTTCTGGTGTGAAACAGAGCAAAATTTTCAAAGGAGTTAAAGAGCAGTGGGAATTTGAGGCCTGTACGTGTTGTACCAGCCAATATTTTCAGGCTTATTGTACAAGTTTGTTTAAAAACCTGGTCCCAAGCGGCTTGTTGTTTTAAGACGAATTTTATGAATATTAATAATAATCATAAAATGAAGATAATAACTGATCTAGTAAATCATGTAAGCATCTCTGGCAACATCTTTACTGCTGGGAATTTAAATGCAGGGATAAAATGATGTGGGGAAAGCTCAAGCTAGCAGCACCCCCATGCTCATCTGTCCTGTAGATAAGCAGCCATCCTTCCCCACATCTTTCACATTCCTGTCTTTCTCTTCATTTCTCATTCACTTGGGATGAAGGCAGGGCTGTCATTTCCTATCCCTTTAGATGCCTCCTCACCCAGCATGGCCTGCAGACAGTGCAGCAGGATGGATGCCAGTGCTAAAAACACCCTGGGAGAAAAGAGCAAGTAAAATCAAGAAAGTAGAGAGGATGGTGTGAAGGGCAAAGCTCAATACAGCAGTTAAGGTTAATTATTGGGGTCATCACAGGAGATCTCTGAGCCCTGAGAGTTACTTGTTAAACGAATACAGAATATTTGTTTCTTTTATAAGACAGCACTGAAGCCTTTTCACTCCAGAGATCTGAACGTAGCATGCCTTGACCTTAACTGACAGCATCTGCTTCTGTTTTGACTGTATTGATGAATAAGACAACAGCAGCATGGTGGTGTGTAGAGCCCCAGGGAATATTTATAAGGCACATTAGTATGGCAACACAAACTAAAACAGCTATTGACAAGCATGAAGTTCAGAAGCTGTGATTTTGCCCCTAGTCATGACTGCTCCCCCTGCCTTGAAAACCCTTGTCAAGACGGATCTTTGCGACACAAGGAAGCAAGAAAAAGGTGCCTTTTCCATAAAATGAACCCAGTGGTATGGAGAAGGACAGAAAAGGGCTTTGGCAACCTTAATGCTAATTCATTGGGAATGTACGCAATGGGAAATGATGTTTCATGTACAGCTCCCTTCTCATGGGAGAGCTTACGAAAGAAGTCTGGATTTTTGGCTGTCTATCACATGTGGGAAATTTCTGCTGAATATAATAGGGCGTTACTTGTTTTCTGTGCTTCTGCTTTTGTAGTTTTTAATAAATGTTTGTCTGGCATATACAAGAGTCATAACTCGTGTGGAATTTTATAGGATGCTTTAAAAAGTCTCGTGGTGTGGATTTCTTTATTGAAATAGTAGTTAGTGTGATTTCTATGGAAACCTAATTATACTTCTGTAGACTTTCAGTAAGGGACTATTAGACTTTTAATAAAAAGAAAAACAATTTAATTGGTCCTCTTTAGGAATCTTTTGTCAGATTTACTACAGACACACACCCTACTTAAAAATGTTCTAGGGCACAAAACTCGAGGAAAAAGATTGAAGTAAGTTTTATTTCTAGGTTTGAATATCACCATTCTCTTTCTGAAGAGGGAACAACACTTAATTTTCCATTCCTCAGTTTCCCTCTCTGTAAAATGAAGGTAACACTTAACCTCAGCACAAGGATGTATTCTCAGTGATGTTCAATTACTTCTGCCATGCTCCAGATGAAATTTTATTTTCTTGAAGCAGAAACCTGTGAGCATGAAATTCCACATCATATAGCAACAAATCTTTATTTGTGTCTTACAAATTCTACAAGTTAACAAGTGAGTACACATGCCTAAAAGAGTCCCTCTGCACTGCAAAATGTAGAGTGTCAATAGTTCTGGCAAACACGACTGACTTTTAATTGTTTAAGATAATCCCCCAATGGCTCTTTGTACATTTTCTACAGTATTTTTTTTAAAGAACGAGCATCCTGTAATATAAAGAACAAGCTTGAGAGTAAGGCACTTGTATTCTACCTTCACAACAAGTTTATTGTGTGACCCTGGGTAAATCATTTAATCTTTTCATTTTCTTCCTATATAAAATATTTTGCTGTAGTCTTTTAGGAACACTGATGCAATTTACACATTACAAAAAAAAAAAAAAATCTTGATTCCATAGCAAAAGGAACCAGGACTGTCCTTCACTTTATACTTGAAGTTTATACTTAGAATGAACAGACTTTGACTTTTTAGATTTATTATTTTAGTGATCTCACACCCTCATTTTCACCATTCCTCTTTCTTTGCTTAATCTCTTCTCCAATCCAGAAGTTAGCAGAACTTTTTTTATTTTTTTTTATTTTTATTTTTTTAATATTTTCCTGTCTGTCATATACAGTAAGTGAACCTTGATTCTAGGCTGCTCTTCCTGGTAGTTACCATAAGACAGAGAATAAAATGTAAAATGTAAATAAATATTAGGATTTAAAGAAGTGTGAGAGGATGGCTTTTAAATTTTCATACTAGAATATATTTGCTAACAGCCTGAGGAGAAAAACAGATTAGAAAATTAAATTAAACTTACCAAAGTATGACTTCTCATAGAAAACCTATTGCACTAGATACAGTACGTGGTACAACAAAAAGTATGAATTTCTTACTATACTTGCATATCTCATGTATGAGCATGTATGAGTATAAGATATTTTTTTTAAGAATTTCTCCATCTACTCCAGAAAAGCATTGTTTCATACAGTGGCAATGAGGAATGTTTCATACAGTGGCACACCCACTCTGCACAATTGTTTCATGGACGTTCTAGAAGATAGCAAGCAGCCTGGTGTCTCCATTCCTCTAAATTTATCCTCTTTGGCAGGAATGAGGTTTTACTCCCTATTCGAAAACTGTGTGCTGCCTAAATTCATGTCGTTTTTGAGTCAAATTCCCATTGGCTTCAGTAGGAACTGATCGAGCCACAAGTGGGAAGGTTTAACAAAGGATTTGTCAGAGATTAGTAATAGATCAGTCCATGTTGGTTAGTGGTTTTGAAAGGTTTAAGTTAGCAAGAATGAAGAAGGATGGTGGAAAGTGACATTGATAATATGGGCAGCATGCTGTCAGCGCACATCAGCAGTAGCAAATAGTGTAATCTCATTTGCTACATTAACTAACATAGTGAAAGTTGCTGAAAACAAAACAAAACAAAACAAAAAACAGCAATAACAACAACAAAAATGTGTTATGAATGGATCCCACCCAAATTACAGCAATATTTAGGTATACCAACCCACACAGGAGCACATCTCTGAGACATAGAAACACATGCAAACACTTTGTTCCCAGAATAATCCTCAGCCTGAGATAGGTTAAGAGCTGAATAGGATCAGATGCATAAAGACTGTCCCAAGTCTAATGAACACAGTGTGAACAGAAACTCTGCCTCACAGACTTCACCAAGCTAAAGGCTTATTTTGTTGCACAGTGACTCCTAGTTAAGAAAGCCAGAAGAGCACACCATTGACATCTACATTGTCATGAGGACTACATCACTTCCCTAAGATCCTTCTTTTCTGAACTACAACCTTATGTATTTTTGTGATGGGGAATCTCTCATTTATGGCCTTTTCTGGTTACTCCACTGGAGCTTTTAGCAAATTATTTTTTTTTCTCACTATTCCATGAGTTTAAATAATTTCAGTCTGAATTTATCTGGTTTCTGCTTCCAGCTGTTAAATTTTGCTGGCTATTCTTTTGATAATTTCTCTGCTAGCAGACTTTTCACTCCATAGCGTGGATATTTCTTTATGATACAAGTTAACCCTGTAATGAAGGATCAGACCTTAAAAGTTGGCATGGAAACAGGAACTGCTTATCAAGAACTTTTCCACTGTTCGGCTCTTGCCTTTGATAGTGGAAGGAATTTTTTGATTTAATTGAATCTGAGAAATATGATAAGGAATAAGCTCTTCTTTAGCCTGTTGAGTACATTTTTTCAGCAATCAGATTGCCACAGCTACTCCTTCCTGAAAGAGTCAACAGTTTTGTAGGTCCAGATTCTCCCAAACTAACTTGTAATTGAGTTTACACAGCTGGTGCTCATTTTGCCTAAGTCTTCCAGAATATCTATTTAATAAATATATATAATGATGGTTGCAAGATTAGGTCCAAGTGTCCACAAGTTAGGTCAAGAACACAATGCTCAAAATATTGTTGTGTTAGATTTGGAGAAGGCAGTTTCTTTGGCAGTGGTCAAAACTTGAATCTTATTTTTCCTTCCTTGCTCAAGTATTTTCAGAGGAATTATTTTTTATTAAAGTTTACTAAAACACCTTGGGAACTTTTGATACAAATATGCAAAACACAGTCAGACCTCTCCCTCCTTTCCTGGTTCTGTAGATGGTGAAAGCTTGTGGACTCTGCCCTAATGGAAATAAATATAATGATTTAGTGCATTTGGACACCTAGAAGAAGTTGTCTTTCCTAGAGGTGATTTACATTTGCATTTGTTTTTCTCCTCAGAGCAATGGAACATGCTCTACAGACTTCATATGAACCCCTAAGAAATTGTTTGGTTTGGCTATTGCGATTCTTAATCCTTCCCACATTGGGAGTCTATGAATTCCTTACTAGAGGGTATGTGCTCAGATTTTTTGTATTTTGTCAGGATAATGCAAGCTGACAAGTACATGGGGAGATGATAAATCTAGACTTGAGGTCTTTTTCATGGTAGGTGAAGAATGAGCTAGAACTGCTTTTGTGGAAGGATTAAATCTCAGTGGTAATTTTTTCAAATATCACGCAGAGTTTTAGTCATGTGGTTGCCATGAAAAACAGTATAAAAGAGTCATGTGCCTAATAACTCCTACAGAGCAGTTCTTCAGAAATGTACCCGTGGTGCAGTGCTGTAGAGATATGGGATTATGTTAACCGAAAAGGGTTGGGGTCTGCATTTCCTATAATTGTGCCAAATTTTTTGGCTTAAGGGAAATTCAGAGCATCCAGAATATGTAAGTTATGTCTTAGGGTAAAATCCTAACAAAAGCGTATTATCAAAGTTTAATTCTGCTATATACTCAGAGTCAGCTTCTTGTGGGCTTGATCCTTGTAAGAAAGTTGCCATGAGGCTTCAGTATCTCCCTTTTTGATCACAGAAGCCTCTTCCCTGGAATATTGTATATCTTTGTTTTCTGCCCTCTCAAAAAATGCTGCTGCATAAATTTCTCTTTACTATTGTTTGACAGTAAGACATCTCTCTCCCATTCTCCTTCATCCATCCTTTATCTCTTTGCACAGCTCCCTTTTACACCACCTGACGTTCAAACCCCATGTGGTATTCAGTGCCTCTACCCACCTCCCCCAAATACCTTAAGTATCTGTCCCTCCCCAACCTCTCCCTCAAGACCCATTTCTATCACTGTGCCCTTAAGAAACTGATTGAGATCAACCACAGAGAAGGCAAATAGGACCTGCTGATATTTTTTGAAGTTGAAATGACTGACGTGCAGAGATGTAGCTTAGATAAACCCCTGCTTTTATGATTGTGACCTTCTCTACAAAGCTCCCTTGTATTATCTGCTTGAAAAAGGTGTGCTTCTATTTTTCCTATGCAAAAAGCACTGCTACATCTGTCCTAAAGTTTGTCTCAGAAATTGAGCTGCAGGATTCTTTACATTACTCTATCCTTGGAGAAAAATCTGTTTTCACCCTACCAGAATGTGTTCTTGTGAACATCTGAAATATTTCATCTTTCAGCCAAATGAACAACTTTGTTTATGCATGTGTGCATGTTGTATTGGCCTCAAAAGCCACTGATTTTTCCTGTTATACTTTGTTTCTGTGTACCACGTGCCTAAGACCCCACTGTAGTTGCAGATCCACAGTTAAAGGCTCTACTGGCTATTGTCCGTTCACTTCCCAGGTGGAGCTCCCGTTGATCTTGATGGGAGTTTGGTGTGGGATTCAAGCACAGGAGGCACAGGAGGAGAGATAAGAAGGCTCCTGATAAGAATTCACACATCTGATAAGAGTTCTGCAGTATAGACAGGAGAGCGGTATTTTCACCTTAATTATCAGTCACCTTCTTTTGTGATTCGATGAAGGATGCTCCGTTTTAACAGAACATCAACCCATGCACCTAGGAACCGCCTGAAGTCCCACAGAAAGTGGCACTGATACCATCTTTAAAATATGCATCTCCTTTCCTTTTGAATTTTAAATAAAGCACTGTGCATCCTGAGCAGCACTCAACAAGCAAGGGAGCATTGAAAAACCCAATGATCAAACACAGTCTTCGGTGATAATCTCCAGCAAACTAGTTCAGTGCTGAGCAACAAACCAAGGAGAGGCTTTGGAAAGGATTTACTTTTTTAGTACGTGCCTTAAAAATAAATTCCAATATTTCAGTTTGCATGACAGGAATGTGGAGGTTTTTTGGAAAGGCAATGGTGATAACAATAGGCTTATTAATACTAAAAACCGAGCTATATAATTATAATAAAACCGTTGAGTCTCATTTCTTTTATATAGATGGCAGTATGCAAATAGGGAGCCATCCGCCTTGATAACTGCAGAAGCTATGAAATCCTTATTTGAAGAATTTCAATCTGGTTTTCCTATAGCATTCAGTACTCAAAGTTAGAAAAGGAGCTACCCCCTCCTTCTTCTTTCTTTCTCAATATAACAATGCATTTAAAACTGCTCCAAAATTGCAAAGCTATTTCACAGTTTCATAGAGAGGAAATGGCTTGAGGGAACCATTTGATTTTTTATGCCTGGAACATCAAAATAAAATACCAAATGGGAAAATGAATTCCGTTGTACAGAGGGTGGGAGCGGCACAGAAAGGGCTTTGTGGTGGAGGGCAAATTGAATGGGGAGCCTGAGAGGGGTTTGCAGACTTTAGACAGGGACCTCAAATGTTGGCTTAGGTACCTGAAGGCTGCTCAAGCATGGCAGGAGGCCTTACCAAGGCTCTCTGCCCTCTGTTTATCTAGGGACATACACTCTGCAGTCCTCATCACAAGAGAAAACAGGGTATATGGGTTATTAGAGATAGCTGCATGAAATTCATGAGATTTAGGTGGTCTCACTGTCTCTGCTATAGGTAAATGATGGGGATGGGGGGCGTGGGGGGTGGCCTTGGTAAGCCCATTCACTTCAAGTCTTTGTTACCCCTTTGTGTTTCTCATGAGCTCTGGTTACAGCAACAAACCATCCCAGAGCACTAAACTTTGCTGAGAACTTCAAGAGGTTCATTGCTTTCCCATAGTGGCTTTCTTGAAAGTAACAATATGTTTAGATGTCTCAAGAATAGGGACATTCTCAGGAAAGGCAACATTAAATCCAAATGGAAGTTAATTTCAGGAATAATGAAAAGTTTGATGAAGCATTCATTGATGACCTGATAATTATGCATTACTCAGTGGGAAGGCTCAGAGCGTGGCTGTGTCTTTGACCTCTCCTGGTGCACACAGACCAGCTTCAGCCTGTAACTGCAAACTAGCCTGTTCTTATGTTATCTTGCTTAGCCAGAGGCTTCAGATAAATTTGAATGCTAGTCTTCTGCAGGGTACAGGACATCTGGTTTAACACTCTGATTTTGAGTCTCAGTCTGCAGAGTGACCTTGGGCAAAGTACTTCGTCTCACTACCCTTGCTTGCTTTTCTCTGCAGACTGCAGAACTCTTCTGCCACTGAGCACAGACAACTGCAGTCAATGTCAAAACCTGATGCTGAGTACCAGGTTTGCCATGTAAATGCCCTCTCCTTGGCCAGCTGGAGAGAGTGGCTTGAAAACTCATAGGAGTCCTCTAGCAATCCTCACCTTTTGACAGCTAAAGACATCCTGGTCAAGGCAGAGAAGTGTTCCCCCTGAGGTGTAGTACCTCTTATCTGCAGATTGTTTTGCTACCTTTCCAAATGCCTTGAAATGCCTCTCCGTAGGTTTATAATTTATCCTAAGGGCTAAGACCGATCTTCTTTATCACAAACTCATGGTGCTTCGGGAATGGAGGATTAAATAGCAGAGCTATTCATCAGGTAGGAAAACAAAATACACTTGTATATGGTACAAATTTAGAAATGTCCATGGGGCTTATTTTTCCTTTGAAGATATAAGTGTGGCCTACATAACGAGAAATTTGCCAGTGTAGCTGTATCTACAAGCCTGCTTTATGAAGACATATGTTTATAGTGGCAGGTGGTTTTGACCATTCAGTTTAGCACTAGCTCCCTGAACACTGTTTAAGCTAGTGACAAAAGTGATTTGAGTTGTTGTAATGACATCATTGCAGCAGGTCTTGGTGGTATAGACATATAACATAAGATCATGCCCTATTCATATATCTATAAATACATATTTCTGTCTTTGTATATTTCTGTACATAGACAACATATGCATTTGTACACACAGCATTGTATATAAAGCTCTTTCATAAATATATCATTTTGTATGTGTCAATATATGTTTATATAAATCCATGCCAACATATGGCAGAGAAGGACATACCAAGTGTTCATGCCTTCCCTTGCCTTCAGAAACCCTGCTCAGTATACTTGTTTTATAAAAAAAAAAGTCCAGTTAGAAGTGAATTGGAAAGTGTCTTTTTCACTCATGCATCCAGAAATTTCTTCAGACATGCCTGAATTCAGGCTAGCAGATTTTCAAAAGCACCAGGCAGTAGCAGTACATCCTAGAACAGAATGGTTGTCACAGTTCACCTAATGGTTCACCTAAAAGGAAAAGACTTTCTCATAACACATACCTCTAGAAGACAAAGGACAGAGGAAAACATAGAAATTATAATTTTTTCCATGCATCAACTGACATCCTACCTAAAGAAATAAAATATTTTTTTTCAAATTAAACAAAAATATCCTCATTAGAAAAATAAATGAATAAATACAATACAATATAATGTTTGTAAGAATTACTTTACACAGGTGCAATATGTACCTTAAGCTTCTTGTGATTTTGGGGGAATAAAACTGAATAGAAAAATAAATAAATAAATAAATAAATAAATAAATAAATAAATGGATGAATGAATGAAATAAGAGATAGAAGTCCAAGTCCATCAGGCGTTTAAATTTCTTCTCCAGTGAGCACCAGATCTCACAAGGCTGCCCAAATTAGGCTTGATGACTCCTTGATGACTTCCTAAGAAACCTCTCTTCACACCTCTCTTCTTGGGTTGCCAGTTGCAATGGCTGAAAAGACTAAGATAGGTATATACAGTAACTAATACAAGCAACAACAATATGATTCTGCTCTCGATTCTGTGGGTGAAGGTGTATTTTCCTAATTTTGGGTTGCAGCAATGAGGAGTAACTGGTAGATTGAACCTGGATTGCAAAAGCTTGAATAGCTGTTGCAGAGATGTTACCGATGGCTGCATTTTGTGTCAGAGAATTAAAAAAAAAAAAAAAAAAAAGTAAGAGGTGAGAGAGAGAAGAGAAGGGATGGGAAGAGAAAAAGATAAAAGGAGACAGGGAATTTTCAAGAGGGAAGAGATCAAGAGAGAAAGAAGTGGTTGATTTTCAGTACTGCAGTGTCAGAGTTGATTGGGAGAAAGGGAATTGCCAAGATATAGCTCATACATATTTTTGCTCCAGATAACAGTGAAGAAATTGAGATATAAAGAGTTGCACTGCAGCATGTATCCTGGCTCCACATTACTGGTGGGAGTCTGACCTTGAAATCTGCTACCACACAGTAAAGGGGATCAATATTGATTCCTGCATTCAAGGTGAAAGGAATGTTTTTTAGTTTAGTATCAGTGATTTCAAATAGCTGCAGTTATTCATAAGCATTTAGGGGTACCTAGTGCTCTGGATTCCCTGGAAGATGGATGTGAGAGAGTAAAATAAAGGAGAACTCCAACTCTACACTGTCTGTCCACAGATCATAACCCCCAAATGACACTTTTACAATTTTTTCTCCCTTCACATGCAAGCAATTCACATGTGGTCCTTCTAAACTGCATTCAGATGCTCAAGTTAATCTGTGACCTAAAAGTGAGCTATTTTACAGGCATATTTTCACTGGCTTATAGAAGTCATGACTAATATTTATAATTTCATGGTCTAGTTCAGAGCTGAAACTATCTGGAGACATTTTTCCTTTTCTAACAGCTTTCTTTAGTGAAACTCAGAACTGGTAACAACGTACATGCAGAAAGATGAGGTACTAAAGGAACTCTTTGTCTTAGTCTTTACTGCCAGTCAGGCTTCCCAAATCTCTCGTTTCCCTGAACTTGAAGATGAGGGCTGGGGGAGTGATGTCCCTCCCACTGTAAGCAAAGAGCATGTTCAAGGCCTCCTGATGAAACTGGTACAAGGTACCTGTAGGGCCCAATGCCATGCATCAAGGCCTGGTCCTGAGGGAGATGGCTAATGGAGTTATCAAGCCTCTTTCCATCACATCTGAAAAGTCCTGGCAGTCAGGTGAAGTCCCTGGTGACTGGAAGAATGGAAACATCACTCCCATTTTAAAACAGGGCAGAAAGGAGGGCCCTGGGAAATACAGATCAGTGAGCCTCCCTTCTGTGCCTGGCAAGATCATGGAACAGATCCTCCTGGAAACAATGTTGAGGCACATGCAGGACAAGGAGGTGATCCCAGACAGCTAGCATGGCTTCACCAAGGGCAAATCATGCCTGACCAAACTGGTGGCCTTCTATGATGGAGTGACTGCAACAGTTGACAGGGAAAGACTGACCAGTGTCATCTATCTGGATTTTTGTAAGGCTTGTGACATGGTCCCACATGATGTCTTGGTTTCCAAATTGGAGAGAGATGGATTTGAAGGGTGGGTTATTTGGTGAATAATTCTTCACTCAGAGAGTGGTGAGGCACTGGAACAGGTTGCCCAGAGAAGCTCTGGATGCCCCATCCCTGGAGGTGTTCAAGACCAGGTTGGATGAGGCCTTGGGCAACCTGATCTAGTGGATGGCATCCCTGCCCATGGCAGGGGATTGGAATTAAATGATCTTTAAGGTCCTTTCCAACCCAAGCCATTCTATGATTAGTAACAGTAAATTAGAATAATAAAACTTACTGCTCTGAGATTCATTGCATGTTCAACATACTAAATGATGTTGCCAGGAAAAAAAAAAATTTAAAAAAATAGCATTAGCATACCCTTTAGTTTACAGAAACCAAAGAAAAATTAGAAAGGAAATGGGTATGTGCTTCTAGTGGATTTTAGCATTTTTAAAGTAAATTTTAGCTGTGCTTCCCATCCCTTTTCTCTGCCTCTTCCCTCTCTGCTCCCCTAAAGAAAACACTTGCAGTTGCCTTAGGAAGATAAGATGTATCTAATTTACTAAATAAACCAGAGCCAAATTACCTGCTAGATCTGGCTGGGGCTACTCTGTTGAAAACTATCATGATTTTTAAGACTATATCCAAAATATACACACTAAGACAGACGAGGATTACAGTGCAAAGTAAGAATCACATGTGGGAGACACCCTTCACCACAGCAGGAAAAGAGTCAAAAGCCAAGTGTTTATCAATTCTTGCATTTCTTAAATTGAGCAATGTTACTGGCTCGTGTTCTTGCACAAGTTATATCTTCTTTCAGGCTAGCAGGGAGCCGTACAGGAATACCCAGCTGTAATTTGCTTTTTCAGCCTGCTCTGGCTGTACATCTTCCCTGCTTAAATCTCTGCATCCATGGAGGAGCAGCATGTAGTCTACGCTGGTTTCAGCAGCACTGCTTTACGGGCTGTCTCATCACACTGAGGTGAACATCAAATTCCACAAGTACAATGTAATTGGAATACACACGTGAATGTGTCACTGCTTGCTCTAAGCAGGTACATGTGGTTCGGTTCATTGTATGTGTTAACCAGGCTGGCTTCTGCAGCTCGTCCTGCCACTCTGCAATGTCAAATTTAGAGAAGCAGCAGTGCAAGCAGCCCAGGAAACATCTGTAACAATGCTCCTGCCACACTCTGGAAATCCCTTCTTAAAGTAGGTGACTGTAGGTCTTACTTGGCTGCCTGCAGAGCCCACTGAGGAGGAGGGAAAGGTTTGTCTGGATGCACTGCAGCACTTCCCAGGCTGGGCTCCAGGCTGCAGCCACAGGTTTTTCTGCCCCCTTTGGCTGTTCACCTGTCTCTAACCAAACCACCCAAGTCCTTAGCATACGGATTTCCTTTCACTGCTCCTAAGGTTCAGACCAGGCAAGCCTTGATCCATCTAGCCTTGTATCTCTCTCTGAGAGTAACCTCTTGTCAGCACTTAGGGAGGTGTTTAAGAACAGGGCACAAATGTCGTGGTATTTCCCACAGTACTCTTCCAGCCTTTTGCCCAGCTGGATTATAAATTCTTCAGGGAAGAAACAATATATTACAACGTACTTCCACAACAGCATCCTGGTAATTTTTAAGGCCAGGTAGTTCTGGTGTCTGTTGTGGTTTAACCCTGCAGCAGCTAAGCACCCCGCAGCCCTTCATTCAATCTCCCCTCCCAACCCACTGGGATAGGGGAGAGAATCAGAAGAAAAAAAATAATAATTAAAAAATAAATAAAAAAGTAAAACTCTTGTGTTGAGTTAAAAACAACATAAAAGAACAGGAGAGGAAGGAAAATAATGATAATAATTATGATAAAGTAATACATAAAACAAAGTGGTGCGTAATACAATTGTTCACCACCAGCTGACTGGTGCCCGGTCAGACCGCAAGCAGTGGTAACCCCCAACCCTGGCCAACTCCCTCCTGTTTTATTGTTCAGCATGACACCACATGGCATGGGACATCCCTTTGGCCAGTCTGGGTCAGCTCCTGGCTGTGTCCCTTCCCAGCCCCTTTTGCACCCCCAGGTACCTTGCTGGTGGGGCAGCACCAGGAGCTGAAAGTCCTTTGCTCTGTGTAAGCACTGCTCTGTGAGAGGTAAATATCAGTGTGTTATCAACATTATTGTTACTCTAAATCCAAAACACAGCATCATAGGAGCTGCTACAAAGAAAATTAACTCTATCTCAGCCAAAACCAGGGCAGTATCACATAAAAGAATGACAATTAACAGCTTGCAACTGGTGGCTGGAATTGGGATCATAGCTACGTGGTCGCAGCCAGTGCTTTCAGGCAAGATGAGACAGTCATTTCCATGATATGGACTTTTCCGTCCCTATCACAGGGATTAACACACACACCGCTAGCAAGGACCCACTGAGGGTCTAAAAGTGTTACAGATGATAAGTGTATAGCAGGAAAGTCAATTATCAGCTAGTAGATCCTGGTGTTACCTTCCAAGGCACAGAATTATAGCCTGCCACTTGCCTTTTGCAGGTCATCTTTCACGGTGTTGCAGACCCACATTAAAATGACTTGTGACTAACGACAGAGCAGGGCTTAGTGCCTCTTTATCACTCTGTAGTGAAAGGAAGGTCTTCGCTTTAATATTGCAGTGAAAGCTTTGCAATTGAGACTTCAGACTGGCTACAAGAGATTTGCATGGTTAAAAAGAATTGCTTGGTTTATGTTTTGACACAGTTCAGCTCACTGTTTGCATTATTCAAGGGCCTGACAAAATCTATGTTTTATTTTTATTTTTTCATTTTACACACACTACTGTAGTAAATGTTTGCTTTGGTCCGTTACCTTCTTGGACTAACCCTTGCAGTATAAATTCTCTACTAAATCATTCAGAAAAACAAACAAACAAACAAACAGGGGTTTCCATGATGTATACTAAAAAGTAGGTCAGTGGTGCAGCTTCTGCAAGATATGCATTTAAGAAAAGGAAAAGAAAAAAAAATAGGATCGCATAAAAAAAAAAAGGAGAGACTAAGAAATACACAGTTGGGGAAAGCTCTCTTGGAAGGAGGTAGCATGTCTGTGAACTTTATAGCTGTGTGTGTACTGGTTAAAAACAAAACAAAACAAACAAACAAAAAAAAAACAAAAAAAAACACAAAAAACTAAAGAACAAGTGACAAAAAGCTCTCATCCTCACTGTGGTGCCTCCCCTACAGCTGATTTGTTTTGGCAAGATCTAGACCTAGCAGGCATGGTCCAAAACACAGCATAGTAGTGCCAGCAACAAGCAGTGCCAGCCATCGGGGATTCAGTGCTGGAGGTCAATGCCTGACCCCTGACAATATTCGAGTTTATATGCATCCTATGATGGCTGGGAGAAAGCTTGTGTTCATCTGGAAGATGGGTTAGAGCCTGAGCCATGCTCTGTCTTGGTGTGGGGCATCATAACTCTACTGACCTCACACACCTCATAAAACCCCTTGACTCACTGCCCCAGTGGATCACTTCTGGCACCTACCAAGTCTGAAAGTGTCATCCAACGTAGTGCACAGCCCTCTGTAAGGGCTGTGCATCATGAGCTGGTTACACCAGCCTTGAAGAAGCCAAGAAGCACTACAATGCGGTCATCTCTGAGTCACAATTTCCTTCCCGCTTGGCTCTTTCCTGCAGCTAAAGCAACAAATAGCCAACATTTCTCGTGCCACCTGCACACACCAAGAAGTGTTGAAGGAGAGCTTAGGCTCTGTTCAGGCGTGCTCCTTGCAGCCTCAAGCAAGGAGTGAGGCAGTGCAGCTGTGAATGAGTAAGTTTGGGAATCACCTAATGTTCCAAAAATAAAGGAAGAGAAAACAGAAATAGTGTCAAGTAGACCTAAAGCAGATGTAATAAAAAACTGCTTAGGAAACAAAACCAAACTCAGGTATTTGTGGTTGATTAAAATGCCTCTGTTCTTTTTGAGTTTTTAAGTATTTGAAAAAAAAATACAAACAACCTAGAGCAAATTTCTAATCTGAAACTTTATTTTCAAGGAAAGCCTGAAATCTTTTCATTTAGAAATAAAACTAACTAAACTATAGACCTTAACTGTGATCTTATAGCACCATTGTTGTTTTGTGTGTGGTTTTAGGTGTGTTTTAATGATTTTTATAAGCTTAGAGATCACAAATTAAACTAAGTTTTTGAATAAAAATGATGAAGCTTTCCAAATTTGGCAGATAAAAAATACAAAATTCATTAGGAACAAAATTTTTTGTATCTACTGGAGAACTAAAAAACACTTAATTACTGAATATTTCATCTCTTTTTTTTTTTTTTTTAAGAAAAAGGACTTAGTTTTACAATAGTAGGTATGTTTCACTCACCTTACAGTGCACAAGTGCAGTCCTTTCACAGAATCCACTGTGCTTAGCACTTAGTGCTTTGTTGCTTAGTATTTGTACACAGTTGCCAATGTTCATCAGATTTCTGTATGACACTTGACAAATTTCAATGTGTAAAGATCTTCAGGATCTTCTGAAATGAAAGGCATTCCAGACACGTAAGATGTTACTACCATTGTTTTTACAAAACTAAAATTATGTTCTTATACTACTAAGTAGTGTTCTTTTAATCCCTCTGAGGTATTACTCTCGTTCCTGGGTTCAGTAGTGAAATAAGAATGATCTCTTTTTTATTATTATTTATTTATTTAACCTGAAATGCTGTTATTGTTTTATATCATTTGGGAAGAACAGCCAAAAAAAAAATATATGTGCAAAGTCAAATCAATTGCATGGTATAGCATTTACAGGCTGGTCTTAATTCAGATCAGTATTGGCAATATGTTATTTAGGAAGTACTTCTAGAACTTGCTAGCCTGGGGGATTGGATTTTAAAATGCCATCAATGGGCCATATAAAAGGAATCATGAAGAAAGTGTAGCCATAACAGAAAGGAATGTGTGCATGTAATCTGCCTACAATGTGGAGGTATTTTATTTATATGCTTGCTCTTAAATGCCCAATTAGTGAGTCCCTAGTGATGAAGATTACTGCAATACATGCCCTGCATACAGACTATAGTGCAACCTTTGGAAACCCTATCCTTCTCGTTAGAGTTTCCAGCCTGTGAAAGTATCTTCTCCTTCCCCCACCTTCAAAATATTCAAAATATGCACCCATGTGCTTCAGTCTGGGAAATGTTGGTCTCCTGCTCTCGTTACAATGCTCTGTCAATGTCAGATGCCTTCTGATGTGGAAAAAAAGTCATCATTATCAATTAAGAATATTAACAATAGATTAATAATGAATTTCACCAAGCCCTCCTGTCCTTCCCTACATTTTGGCTAATTAAATGGTGGTGTGCAACAAACCATTGGTTGCAAGCAAGCAGAACACAAGTGCCATATCCATCATACACATCCTTCTGCAGGGACAATTGGCCAAAGACAGGGAAACAGTGATGAATAAGCCTCCACTACTACCACAGAACATGTCAGCTAGTAGAGACATCCTCTTGTGGAACATGCAAAATAAATAGAGTCTAAATTTCTATTTACTGTCTTCACCTCGATCAGATGTCAGCTTCCTTCCCTCTAGAAGGCATTCTTTGGTAAATGGTAAGCTCTCATAATGAGAAAAGAAAGAAGTACGTTTTCTGTATGCATTGAGACTTGCATTGTGAAAAGACAGGAGAGTCAATTTGCCTTCAGTCATTTAACAGCATAACTCATTGCTGTGCTGAAGTGGGTCAGCTAATGTTATCAGCGAGCATTGTGATGGGGAGGAGAGTTAGTGCTCTCTTTGTGTCCCACAGGCTTTTAGTAGACAAAAGCAAATCAGCTGAAGAAATAAAATAATATGCTGATAAAAATCTTTAGTTTTTAGCTGAGGGTCACTACATCTGGCAGATACTGTGAGGGCTTTTTTTTTCTTCTTTCTTGAGCAATGCAGTGAATTTTGCTTGGAGGAAGTCAACTGAATCCAGGTCAATCTGATTAGAACAAATAAAATAGGCTTTGGGTATGCTGGAAAAGAAATTTGCCTGGGCCCTTAGTTGCAAAAGGCTCAAAATCTCTCAAGCTTGAGCAGGTTAAAGCCTGAAGAGCAAGGCTGCAGCCACTTCTGAGTTACTTAAATACCCCCAAAGTATTTAAAGTTATTTTGGTCTCAGTTTCTGAGGTTTCTGCCTTCACTGGACTCGCCCAATACTCTCAGCAGTGTTACAAGGATCCATAACCTGTCATGTCTGCAGCATGATGGAATGTAAAACACCATTGCCTGTCCAGCTAAAACAAGATCAGATTATTAAAACACAAATCAATCTGTTTTTGCTTAATGCACTAGCACACATGATTTACTGAGAGGAGCACGTTGTATAAAAGCAGATGTTGTGTGTAAGTCATGTTAGGTAAAGACAGTCCAACCAGAGATGGTGAAGGGGTCTGCACTTTTAAGGGGGATGGTAGAGCAAAAAAAAAAAATTGATCCACATTCCTGGGAGGAACTGAAGCACTGTCAAAATTATAACAAGATAATGAGCTATTTATTAAAAACACTCCTTGACACTTTCATAGTTCTGTTCATATGACAAATAATAGCTAATCCTCCTAATCACTTTGCAAAGTGATTATGTAAGTGGCATCCTTGTTTTGTAGGTGGGGAAACAAAGGCAGAAAAAAAAAAAAAAAAAAAAAAAAAAGTTATTCTCATGGCAACAGAGAGAACCAGAGTCTGACTGCAGGAATTTCATTTCTCCCTTTGCATTGCTCTTGCAAATACTGGATGGTCCCATAGTGGTGATTTCTGAGCTCTGGTTTTGTTTTATTCTTCCTTCTCCCTGTTTTAAGTGACCTGATTTTATCTTTCTTAACAAGAGGAGAGAGGCACAGCAGCATATCTTGTTTGTGTGCATAGGGAGGCTTAGAGGAGCACTGCAAATTTGGGGCATCTGTGGTTGTAACCCTTCCCTGCCCATGAGGCTTCCTCCTGAAAAATGCTCAGTTCTGTCTGCCTGGCAAATCCATCTACAGGGTCTGCAGAACTGCATGGTCTGCTAGAAGGGAAAAATACAAGGAAGGGCAAACTGATTGTATGTAAGCTCATCCTACACCAGGGATTTGCTTAGAGAGCTGGCGGCTTGGTAAATTCTCATACATTAACTCCATAAACTCAAGAAAAGTCATAGTATTTTCTCCTATCACATCTACAGCCTCCCTGTTTTCTCCTTCAGGCGAGTATTTCACCCTGCAGAAGGCTTGCATGATGAAAACTGTGCTGCTCACAGCTCTTTGTAGCAAGGTGTAAATACCCTGCTGGCTGCTTTAAAGTGTTGGAACTCTATTATACAAGTGTGAGGAGCAAGGAAGAGCAAAAGAGGCTGTTATACTCCCTTGTCCTGTTGCAAACAGGGGATTTTGGCCCAGCCTACCTGCATTTAATTCCCCATAGTAACTTTGAGAGAGGGGTTGCACTTTGTGCTGGGATTCACTTACCTATTTTCACACACTTCACCACCTCTTCAGATCACCCTTCACTTAGGGAATCACCTAGTCTAATGAAGTGCAAGCACGATGGAGTTTTCAGGGCATAATGTACATTATCAAGCAGTTTTTCAGCAGGCCGTTTTTGCCAGATACTTTCCCAACTGACCTTTTGTTTTATCTGCTGTCCTATCTAAGTCTGTGGTTTGGATTAGGAGACTACTCGTAGAGGCATCACGGAAGGGAAAGGTGTCAGATACACGTTCCCTGCCAATGTTCTTTTGAACTTATCTGTTTCTGCAGGGATAATGGGACAGAGCTCTGGGTTGCTTCAGTTTTAAAGATAGTGCTGGATCTCTTTTCTCGGAATAAACCTAGGACTGCTTGGGAAGCTGCCATAAGTCCAAACAAGTCTAAGAGTCAGATGACTTTAAATGACTCCCGAGTGGCTGTGCTTGGAGCTCGATGTGAAGAAAGCCCTGAGCAGAACCTGCCAGCCCAGCTCCCATGACAAGCACAGAAGCTTCATTTTCCCCCAATGTTAGCTTGCTGTTGAAAGCGAAACATTAAACAAGGAGGTTGGGGTTTCCTTGTCTTAATCGAGCATTTGGATGAATCTTCAAAAGTCCTCAGTCTTGAAAGCTCACCTCTGCTGCTGGATCTAGTGCTCTTGATGAAGTTAATATTGAGTTGGTGACCCAGTGGTGCAAACATGGAAGGAAACACGTATCAGAGAAGAATTCAGACAGTACGTGTTATGTGGGGGGTGCCTATGGGGTGAGATCTATTAAGAGAATCCTTGCTGTAGATGAGGTTGCAGATTTGAACCTTCAGCCCACAAATAAGAAAAGTGTTAAAGACCTGACATCTGGACCTAAGTTTTTCTTTCTAATGCTCGTTATGTATCAAAATGTATGATCTGCTCCACATGCTGCACATCAGGGAGGGTAAACAAGCCTTGTGTTTGTCACACATTTTCCTCCTGCCTCTGCAATGTCTTGTTCTCCAAGGAATGACTGCTGTTGTGATCCAAGCAAGGAAAGAAACTTTTCTGCACACTGCTATCTCACCACAGACTAGCCTTAGGGTGAAATTGCAGCCCAGAATAGACTGAAGAGCAACTCAGGTACCTAGACATAAGTGTTTACTGCTATTTGAGATGCCACAAGGTATTCTAAAAGATATTCATAATATGGGCAAGAAGCTGTGGGATACCCCAGAAGATCTCAAACTGTACATAGATGCCTCTGCTTAGGCAAGTGATAAACTTTTTTTTGGAGTTTCACTGTTGACTTCATCAAAGCTAAGATTTTTTTTTCTCTCCATGTCAATCCTATAGTAAATATATGTGACAAACCCTGACTTTCATATAGAAGCAGACTTATTTTAGACTTTTTAATGGCTCTGTAGTTTCAGAATAATTTCCTCATTATCCTCACTGTGGGAAAGATAGGGTGGAGTCTGAGTGTACGTGGTGATGGCTTTGTGGAGCTGATGGAGGGTGTTGAGTTAACACCCCCAGCCTTCCCAGACTGCTGTCTGGCACCTCATTCATCTGAAGACCTCTGAGCATATAAGGTCTGTGACAAACAAAGGGGGTCTGTATTGTGCCTCTGGGTTTCCAGTGGCTTATTAAAGATGGGATTGTTTAATGTTATCCTTTAACAGAGAGATATTTCTGTGGCTAGGGAGACTCCTGTGTCACTGGACAAGAAAGAACAAGGCTTTCATGTTACTTGTTTAAACCACTAAGCGCTGATGTTTTGCTGTTTGACATGCTATTGTTTCTTGCTCTTTCTAACCAGGCCTGTTTCTCCATTCCTTGTGGTTAATTATTGCTCTCTTTCTCTTTCTGGCATGTCTTCTCCTGCTCTGTTACTGGATCTGTAGGGGAAAACTGACTGAAGGAACTAAGCGTAGGACCCAGAAGCAGAGGATTAACTGTCCCCGTGGGAAGCTTGAGTTACTAGCTGCCACATATGCACATATTCATTGCTAACAGTGAAGAAAAAGTTAACAAAGAGCTTGTCACCTAGAGCAGAGTACAGGGCGTAGGAAAAATTTCTGCAAGTAATTTGCATTGTCTACCCACGACAGCACAGTGCATGCAGTTCATGTCCAATTATGATTTTTTATTATTCATTATTTGGATTACAGTAGCATCCGCAGGTACTAGTCAGGACTGTAGCAGCATTGTGAGAGATTCTGCTCCAGCACAGACTGGGTCAGCTTTGGAAGTCTTTAGCGGTATGCCAGCTGAGAATACAAATTTTCTGCCAAAATAACTACACCGCTACATGCCATAGAACTGCATTACAGCAGACTTGCCTTCTACTTTTGTAGCTTATTTATTCCTCTTCCTACAAAGGAGCAAAGAGATGCAGGTGTAAACATTTTTCTGTCATTCTGAGTATTTATATTTGAATGTAGCTGCAGCAGTTTAATGCTGCAGTAGTTTCAGGCAATATTAGTCCACAGGTAAATGCATGTAAGGCAGACCCTGACCCAGAAATCATCACATCTCTGTGGACAACAAGTGGAAAATAAATCAAAGGCATAAATAAGTCATAAATCTGTTGAACAGTAGCAGCACTGGAGATAGTGCTTATCTGATCCTTGGATCTGGGCTGGCGTTTGCCTGGTCTGGGAGGAGCCAAGCTAGTCTTCACTCTAATTCCACATCAGTGTCAATATAACCTCACTAAAGTTAATGAAAAGCTAGGGTAATTCTAATTAGGCCCCATCTATCTAAAAATCTATTTTGCTATTCTCAGATCTGGCGATTTAATGTGCCAGGGGTTTCTCAGAAAGTAGTTGGCTGGCATCTCGGTTTTGCAGCCTGCAAGAGCACTTATAGCCTGATCTGTCTTGAAGAGTGTCTTGGGCATCTTCTTCCTGATCACTAAAATGGAAATAAGAAGGAATTCAGCTCCTGTTAACATTTGATATAGTTTCTGTCATACTCTGCCAACTGGCTTAAAATTCTGACAAGTGCTCAAGAAAGTGTGAGAATAACCCTTCCTACAGAATTTCCTTCCAGACTCAATGTGACAAATAATAAAGCAGTCAACACAAGTTGACTTTCTCTCCATGATTTCAACGCAATGGCTCTGCGAGTGTCTGATGGACAGCTCTGGAGTTTGCAGCTTTTACAACTCAGTTGGCAACTTTTTTGTAGAATAGATTCCAGGTAGAATTCAGACCAGTATCCTAATATATAAAGTATGTGGGCTTTGTTAGTGTTTTGTATATTCACAATAATTTGCGCTTTAGATAAATTTTCTTTCTATCAACAGTGTTCTCAGAGTACTCTCATCCAGGTTGGCACCAATGCCATAGAAATCCTTATTTAGGTATAGAAATATAGAGAAAGACTAAATAAAGCAGAAAATCCCATTAATTCCCAGGAAAAATAAAATATACAGGTTGGAGCTGCAACCTCTAAGTTTTGCCGAGTTCCTGGGCTATTTTCTTCAAAATCAGTTATGAAAGCAGTAAACACTGATCTATAAAATATGGTGGCTGTGTGAAATATCTTATAGATCTGTGTGCTTTAGACAACCTTTCTGCACATATAGATGTATTAAAGTATATGGATTAACTTGTTTTATCACTTCCTGATTGATCACAATCTCTATAGTCCTAATCAATAAACGGTAAGTTTAGAAAGCTATCTGATCCAGGTGGTAGTGTAAAGTAGAGATATACATGTCAGAGCTAAAGTGATATGTCGGCTTGGTAGCTGGGAATGGGTGGCAAATATAGGTGAGGAAATTTCTTCTGTGGATTTAAAACTGGCAAAGTGATGGCTTTAGCTGTCAATGCATATCATTGAGCCAAACTGCCTGTATGGCGAGATGCTTGCATGTGGCATTTCCAAATATGTCATATATGTGTGATAAAGTCATGCCGCTGTAGTATAAACTTAAGATACAGGTACAAAGACAAAGTAAGGCAAATCATCAGTGGGTGAATGATTGTCACAATATCATTTTTAAAAAAAAGTAAACTGCAGAAGGAAACTGGGATCATAATCTTCAAGCTGAGCTGCTGGAGTAGTTGAGACCTCTTGAGATGCCAATATGCCAGTTCCATTCAGTATTCTAGCTAAGGAAAGTGACAATTATTTAGAAACATCTGAGCATCAGAACCATCACAAAAGTCTTCCTTATCATAGGAAAAAAGAGAGAGGTGTTGGAACAACTAAAGCATGCTTCAGTTGCTGATCTGGAAGCCCCATAAGGTAGGATTGGAAGACTGTGGTCTAAAGTCCCTTGGAAGATTAACACAGGGAAGTCATTTGATATAAGTAGGAAACAAATCTATGTGTCCTGCTTCCAATTTAATGCTCTGTTTCTAGATAAGACTGCCTCTTATTACCTCCTTGCAGATTTTGTCAACAAAGTGGAAAATTACTGGTGCATTCACACCATCTGATTTTAAATGTTAGTTAAATGTTAGTTTTAAATGTTAGTTGTCCAATCTTGAAATGGATCCATTAACTAGGCAGATAATTTAGGTTCCCCACTTTCAGGTGTTTTGTGTTGCATGTAATTAGGTGCCAAAATATTTCGAAGTGTAATATATGAATTCTCACACTGCATCTGTTGTGGTCACCTTCTGCATGTAGCCATTGAGCCAGGAAAAAGGCTGAAACCTCCACTTACTACATGTGAAATGGTCGTGTAGTGGTGTGCTATGGTTTAACCCAGCAGGCAGCTCAGCACCACCCAGCTGCTTGCTCCCTCTCCCCTGGTGGGATGGGGGAGAGAAGAATTGGAAAGGCAAAAGTGTAAAAAGATAAGGTAAAGAAAAGCTGTGTGTGCAAGCAAAGCAGAACAAGGAATGTCAACCCCTTCCTCCTCCTTTACCCCAGTCTTCATTGCTGAGCATGGTCCTGTATGGCATGGGACATCCCTTTGGCCAGTCTGGGTTAGCTCCTGGCTGTGTCCCCTCCTAGCTCCTTGTGCATCCCCAGGTACCTCGCTGGTGGGGCAGCACCAGGAGCTGAAAGTCCTTGGCTCTGTGTGAGCACTACTCTGCGACAGCTAAACATCAGTGTGCTATCAGCATTATTCTCATCAAAAATCCAAAACACAGCGTTGTGTGAGCCTCCACATCGAAAATTAACTCTGTCCCAGCCAAAACCATGACATGGTGTGAGAAGTCGACTCATGAAGGCTGATGTTTTCTTACCAGTGTTTTGATAGCCATCATTGCCACCCTTTTTGCTGCCCTAACATTGGGCAGTGGTGGAACTGCAAGCAGTTGTTGATCTCCAGAGCATTTTTCCAGAACACATCAGGTCAAAGTGTCAGCAGGACAGCACAAAACTTGTTACCCAGATCCAGATGCTTTCAGTGGTGGCCAGCTCCTGTAAAGAGGGAAGGGGGAGAAAAGGACTGGAGATGGGTCATTGCTGTGTTAAATAAGGGGCAGTTTACAAAATTTCACCTTTGTTTAATGTCATCTATCAAGTCTGCACTTTGCATAAGTGACTTCTGAACTCATATCTATCCAGCTGGTGCCTATCTAGAGTCACAAGAATGTGTAAGAGCCCAAATCAAGTACCAGGGTGCTAGATCAAGGAATGTATTCCTTCAGATTTGTTCTTAATATAAGCAGTAATTATGGTATCTTCCTCTTCCGCAGATATTCTGTGGCATATCACAGGTCAGAGCGGATTTTCGTCTTACACTGATTTAACTGAGAAATATTTCTGCTGGATTAAGTGACGTGTGGTGCATGTTAGGGAAGAGGTCCAGCATCTCTGAGTGCTACTGTTAAGAAAGATTTCCTGATTTCAGACTCATTGGGGGGCCAACATCATTTCCAAAATAAGCTTCTCAGAGTCTCAGTACATAATGTGCATACTCTACAGGCAGACAGGGATCAGCTCTTCTCCACCGAGTCTGAAATGCCTGAGGCTCTTGTCTCTGCTTATATCCATTAGAGGTAAAGCAGGGCTGATTACAGGGAACACTGTACTTCTGATCACGTCAATGTGCATAGCTAGCAAGCGTTCTGGGGGCAGATTCTCATCTCATTTGCATTGGTGCAAATCAAGAGTAATTGAGTTATGTCATATTGAGAGCAGGAGAACTGCCCTAATAGGATTTTCTGTCTCAATAAAGATATTATTAAATTCAGCTAGTGACTCTGTTTTGTCACTGTTTTCCTTTGGTTCTGCGCTGATAAGTCGTGTTTAGCTTTGGTTCAGAACAGAGCCCAGAGCGTGTGCAAAGAGAAGGCCACTTAAGAAAGAAACACTGTTGAGTCCCAGTTCTGGGACCAATTGTTTGCAGAATGGGCTTGCATCAGTTGCTCCTAAACCAGATTTTTTCTAGTGAGTCACGTACCTGTCTGCTGGCCCTAATCAAACCCAAACCCAGGGGAAGCCAGTAGCCTTCATGTACCACGATCACTCATCACAGAAATGGGTGGAGAGAAAAGCAACTCATGCAGCAGACTGACATTAAGCTGAGAGATAAAAGGCAGTCTTTTTTTAAAAGAAAAGGACCAGCTTGAAAGATGATTTAAAAACAAAATTCTTCACGTGACCCTTTAAGACAATATAAGCCCCTTTTTGTTTCCTGCCTATTTCAGCCTGTTCCTGGTCAGGAACGCCACAGCTAATAATTGTGTCAGAAAACCTTCCTGTCTGAAAATGATCTCTTCCTAATGGATAGATGATTCCATATGGTTTCATATGTCATAGATGGAGGGAGAACATATTGGACGACTGGCCACAGCTGGCAGTTCGTGTTAGTGCCATATGGATCAATGTGTGAGCTCTACTGCGTTGTGTATTTCAAGTAAACCATTTATCTAAACAGGTGCTGACCCACTAAGAATGCATTTTTATGGTCAGACTTGCAGCATACACTGATATGAACCACTCTGTGCACCCCTCCTTTTTCTGCAGCTCAAACAAGACATTTAGGTATGAATTTACTCCATTCTGCATAGCACTGCATAAGTCCATGGCTGTCCACAAAAGCACACCTGGGCAGACCCTTTGTAAATGAGATCAGAATCTGGATCTCCTGAACTGCCTGGATATTAGGAGCCCAGTCTCCAAAACTGTTTCTGGGAACCAGCCTGAGATATTCACCTCCAATAGATATTGCCATATCACGCTCAGGAGACTAAAATCACCCCGTTTTATGAGGCTGTATAAATACAATATCATTGTATAAATACAATACTTTCTCCCCTCCTTGAGCTACTGTGCTCCTTTCCTGCTCCCAGCTGAAATTTTTGCACTCCTTTTCTCTCCAAGCCATAATCGCCTCTTTGTCTAAACATGCTTCAAGTTGGAATTCCTCTAGCTTGCATTCCTAATATGTGTGGTTCAAGGCACTTGCTGACTGATTTATGCCGGGCTTGTGCGGCTCCCTTGGAAATGGAGCAGAGCACATTCCATCCACCTGTGTAATAAAACCAGCCCGTGCATGGTGGGGGCACTCAAACCACAGTAGAGATAATCTTCACCTAAGTTTTGATGGAGTTATCTGTCTAACTCCATCACATGTTGCGATTGTGTGTAGTATTAAAATCATGCCTCAGGAGCAAGCCTTTGTGAAAAAGTAGTCTCTAATTACGTTGTTTATTCTAGATATCTGTGTCATTGCCAGCTCCAAAAGGCTGTGGGGTGAGGGAAGATGCCTCACCTGCATTTCCGTGCAAGTATTTTCATAAAAGTGCAGCCCTCTGTTAATTTGGTTCCAGCATCCAGACGGTCGTAATCTCAATTAAACTCTCTAGGCTCCTTCCTCTCCTCCCGTCTGTTTTACGAGCAGTGTAACCCTCTTGCCATCATTGCAGGAGGTAACAATTTACATGGGAGAATATTAGGTCAGCCCGGGGTTAAGCCAATGTACAGGCAGAAGCTCAGATTGGTAATTTCATTAATGCGATGTGAGTTGGATTCCCCATCACCCTGAGCCTGTACCATGCAAAGGAGCATGCAAAGGAGCAGAGATTTGGCTTGGGTAGGGAAATTGGGATTTCTGTGTTGGTTGGAGGCACGAGCCTGACAGCCTTATTCCTGCCGAATAGATTCACATCACGAAGAGTTCAGTCCTGGCTCCTTGCTAGGTGTGAAAACAGAGTCAGCCTCAACCCATCAGGAAGAGGATGGTGGCACTAATTCTCATCTCCCACCACCTACCAAACCATACCCACAACTGAAGTGTGCATTCCCTCGCTTTGGTTTGTTTGTGCTCATACATTCTAAACGTTAGTTAAGCTTTCACAGCGTAACAGTAATAAGGCAGCTTAAATAGCAAGTTCTCAGCTGTGTCTGGTGCACACTGTGCCGCGAGAGATTAAAAAGAAAATCAGAAAGTGCGTGACGGAGATTAAGATGATTCTGAATCACTGTGTATAAGACTGAGTCCCCTTTGTGCCTCTTATCTGCTGTTTGAAGTACCGTTACTTAAGCTCAGTGTTAGGGGAAAAAAAAAAATTAAAAAAAAGCCTTTCTGAGAGGATGTGAGAAGCCATTTCAAAAGACGACGCCTCTCCAGTAAATAAAGCACAAAAGTTTCAGGTCAGCACTGAAATGGTGGATGAAATGGAGTTGCACCCGAAAGAAAGCTTGTTCATCCAGGAGGCTTTCAAATCTCCTCGCTGAGATAAAGAAGATCAAAGTGTTTAAACACGTTGATCCACTACTGAGGAAAATTTAGTGCTGGCAACAGAGAGCAGCTGCAATACAGCCAGCGTGTCTAAACTCACAGCAGGGAACTAATTGCTCCTATGGATATAGGTTTGCTTTACAAAAACAGGTCTGAAGGAACGCCGTTCCCATTCACAGGAAGGAGATCTATTGATAAGGGGCGAAATGCAGATCTCCAGTATGCAGCAGCATCAGGAGGGAAGGAGCTGCTGGGAGGAGAGCTGCAGCCTGGGCAGGGGGTGCGTGAGGATCCTCTGCTTTTACTCAATGTCTGTTGCACGGGGAAAGATCCTATCAATCTGCTCAAGATTATAGCATTAGCTTCAAGCCCTCCTCAAGACATATTAAATAATGAAATGAGGAAGAATGGCTCAAAGTCGAACCGTAATGATATTTATACAACATATTGCACTGGGGGGATAGCAAGGAGGGAGGGGTTTAGTCATCAGAGAATTCAAAATTTTCCATAAAAACTGAAATATTATTTTTATATAAATTATTAATTGGGTAGGGAGTGGAGAATAATGAGGTTGGGTATACATTAACAAAATAATAATGCAGCAGACTATTCCTGGTACAATCACAGCTGTAAAATACTTTAGAGAAGTGGTGGAGAGGCTGCTGTGGAATCTCACCCAGTAAACTACTTGCAGTTCTGGCACTCAGATGTGTTCCTGTTTCATCAGGGGACAGAGTAGAAAGGCCTAAAGCACGGGCTAGTGATAGGGCTTTTTCCCAGACATAGGAGTTGTTTCTGACAAAGGTAGAAACTGAATGTAACTTTTGCATTTGGATGTGAATATCAAGATATTTGAGTTCTTCTGTGTACCTAATACCTGAATGTTTTTTTCTTATCGTAAAGGATATTAAGAAAAATGCTGGGACTCTGATCCAGGGTGCCTTCCTTGTAAAAGCACAGCCTGTAGTATCGTCATTGTATTCATCAAAAAGTGAAAGCAGCTCAGCCACCCAAGCCTTTCCAGTTGAGGAAAGATGTTTTTGCTCTAGGAGGAAGTTAAATACTCCCGTGCCAAGTCATTACAGTACAGTGCAATATGCCAACCTAGCTCCAGTGGTTCACCTTTTTTGGTATATGTAGTTGTTTTGATAACAGCAAATTTCACTCAATGTATATATATGGTATGTATATGTATATAGATGAAGAAATATTTCTGTGTGTATGCCCAGCCACATAAGTAAAGTGCATGCTTTGACCTTTTTTAATACCACCTTATCCTTGGGACATTCCAGAAGCACCTAAATTATTCCCCCTGGGCTCCCAGCATAGTCAAAGGCGGGAGAGAAGAGCATTCAGAGGCCACAGATCTCTGCTGCTGCCACAAATGAGAACCTTTTCAGAGCTGCCTCTTTGATTGCTCCTTTGCAGTGGGGACCCTTGTTAAAGCCATTCAAATGTCAATATGCCACCGGTGCATTTTCACAATTCTCACCTAAATGCAGGAGGTAAATTCTTCTATGGTTTCCTGCGAGGGCATCACAGCATGCCTACATTTGCTGCAGTGTGACGGCCAGCAGGACAGGCTGCTAAGCATGCTGCAACAGGGTCGACAGCATGTGGTGGGCTGCAGAGAATGAATACAGCTACAAATTTATTCTCTGATGGATTAGAGGCTTGATTCATGGCACCTTGTACCAGAACTATCTCACCTGATCAACCTGGCGGCCCATCCCAGCAACTACATGAGGTTTTAATTGCTGAGAAAACAGTTTTTAAAAATATTTTAAAAGATTATTTAAAATCCATTTCATGTACCATTAATTTGTTACTATGGTTATACTGGGAAATTTTGTTTGGCACACCTTGTTAATCAACGGTGTCTGGCATGCTTTATGCTTATTCTACTCTTAAATTTTCAAGCAGTTGTTTCAATTGAGTTTTGTAGAGGAAATATTTATGACAAGTGGGATAAAAACATTGCAAGAAATTGCAATCTTTATCAAATCTAGCAAGAACATGACAAAGTTCAGATGTACAAATAACCTACAAAATGACCAGATAGCATGCACAAGGTGATCCGCAGGAATCCATGGGAAATGTGAGGTCCACACAGCTTCATCCACAAGTGCCAGACTTTCTTAGGGTCAGGTTTTCCATCTTTCACGTCAAGAGCTGTGCTCCTGTAAACTTCTCAATGTCAGCTTACCTACCCACTGGCAAAAAAACAGGGGCAGCAATTACCTTTCATTGCAAAGCATTTGAAGGGCTTTGGATTATATAGATCAGCATTGGATAAAGGGAAAGATTATTGCTTCCATTTAACAGCTTTAACGAAAAGCGTATTGATGGTAAGATTATGTTTTATTGTTGGTCAAGCCTGTGCTGAAAGACCTGAAGCATTTATAGGACAACAATTATAGAAACATCTGTTTTGAACTGGGAGACATACTGTGACACATTTCTAGGCAATAAAGGAATTCTTTCTTCTACATGGATATTTTTAATGCACAGTTCAAATGGGCCAGGAGAAATGATTTTTAGTCATGAAAGGAATCCAGCAGAAAAAAATAATAATATATATATATACATATATATATATATATATATAAAATATTTTTCCCCAGGAAAAGCAGTAGCAGAAAAAAAATGAAAAAATGATCCAGGACCCAAAAATATATATATTTTTTTTTACAATACTCCAGGATTATTTTTTTTTATTTTTTATTTTTTGGAGATTCCCTTGCACAAAAGACATATTCTAATGCTTTTAATTTAACAATATGGATTAGAGCATTTTAAAGCAAATTTTGTAGTAAGCTTTAACAAAAGGTTTTATATGTGGAGGAAAACTGGTTTCTAAACTGCTTAGCCAGCCTTGATTGGAAGGGCATGTTAATTTTAAGGTCTGTAAGTATGTGATCAACTTCACTGTGAATGAGAAGCTGTTGCTTTTTGGTACAATTGTTCAGCCAACCTGAAATCTAAGTTTCATGGATCAAATTGCCACAGCAGAAGCAACTCAGAATTAACATTACTACATTTCTGCCCACTTAAATCGATGCACAGGACCAGTTTGTTTCTTCCAGTTGGCCAAAAATGGGAATTCTGCCCTCAAGTTCTTCTGACTTCATAAAATAAGTTAAAATAAGGTATTTAACTAGCTTAATATCAGGTCAACTGTGATGTTTAGGTTAGTGTCACTACTGATATTACTAGTTAGCCTTTGTCAAGGCAACGTTGAAAGTAATAGCTGTAGGAGCAGGTACTCATTTGCACAGTAAAAACACAGCTTGGGGTGGGATTCCTTGGTGATCAACTTGTGCAACTAAAAATTAAGGCAGCTGAGTGGGTCTAGATTAACAGTTTCTTAGCATATGCATGCATGAGTAGATGTCTAAAGCTAAATCTGGGATGACCAAAGTATATGCAAGCAAATGAAACTGAGATATAACATGATTAAAGTAGAAGGTGAAAGCCAACTTTTTGCACAGAATGTATCTGGTTATCTTATGATAAGTAAGGAAGAAGAGCTTAGTAAACAAAGGACACAAGATAACAATCATATGATGAACATTAAAAAGTAATTCTGCAGAAAATCAACAGGACACATTTCACATCCTTTACTTCTGCTACTATTTCCCAGAAATCCAATTTTTCACATGAAATTATTACATATTGAGAAAATTATCTTAATTCTGAGAAGCCCCCACTGTGTAGCCTTTTCCAACGTCCTCTATAAGTGTAGGCCTACAACTGCCTAAAAACCAGCCTCACGCTTCTTAAAATAAAAATAAATAAATAAATAAATAAATGTGAAGAAAATATAAAAATTAAATAAATAAATAAATAAGAAATAGATAATGGCAGAGATAAAATACCGTAATA